>NW_019947183.1:8355-24221 GCF_002910315.2 Salvelinus sp. IW2-2015 | reverse complement strand
TTTGTTCGATAGGCATGGTTCACAATCGGCAAAGCTTCTTGTGAAATAGTGTTTTTTATAAAGGCAAAAGCAGCTCTAACCACTCTCAATCTCTCTTCATTGATTGGACTAGGTTAGCGGACTCCTGACTCAATTAGCTTTTGAGAAGTCATTAGCCTAGGGGGGTTCACATACTTTTCCCAACCTACACTGTGGAATGTTTAAATGACATATCCAATATAGACGAGAAAAAATACCAATACCTTGTGTGTTATTTAGTTAAGCACACTGTGAAGATCAGATCAAATTTGATGACCATTTTCCCAAAGGGTTCAACATACTTTCTCTAGGCAGCTGTATTTAAGAATACAAACATTGTTCCTGGAACATCTTACTTGTCTAATCGATGTCCAGCCGTACGATTTCATTTCCTCCAATAACTGGACACCTCTTTGCTCATCAGCTACGACACATGGAGACCAACCACACAGTGTGACATCATCAGTTACATCACATGGAGACAACAACAAAGTGTGACGTCATCAGTTACTTCACACAGTGTGGATCTGTAGCACAGCTACAACCACAGTGGACATGCATCAGTTACAACACATGGAGACAACACACAGTGTGACATCATCAAGTTACAACACACAGTGTGACGTCATCAGCTACAACACACAGTGGTGACACATTCAGTTTAGCAACAATGGAGACAACACCAGTGTGACATCAATCAGTTAACAACACACAGTGTGACGTCATCAGTTACGACACACAGTGTGACGTCATCAGCTACATCCATGGAGACAACACACAGTGGAGTCCATCAGCTACAACACACAGTGCTGGACATCATCAGTTTACAACACATGGAGACAAACACAGTGTGAACATTCAATCAGTTACAAACACCAGTGTGACGTCATCAGTTACGACACACAGTGTGACGTCATCAGCTACAACACACTAGTGTGACGTCATCAGTTACATCAACAACGGAGACAACACACAGTGTGGACATCATTCAAGTTACAACACATAAGAGACAAACCACACAGTGTGACGTATCAAAGCTACACACACACAGTGTGACATCATCAGTTAACAACACATGGAGACAACACCAGGTGACATCATCAGTTACAACACACAGTGTTGACGTCACAGTTACGACACACAGTGTGACGTCATCAGCTACATCAACATGGAGACAACACACAGTGTGACGTCATCAGCTACAACACACAGTGTGACATTTCATCAGTTACAACACATATGGAGACAACACACAGTGTGACATCAAACATCAGTTACAACACACAGTGGTGACGTCATCAGTTACGAACAAAGTGGGTGACTCATCAGCTACAACACACAGTGTGACGTATAGTTACATCACACGGAGACAACACAGCAGTGTGAACATCATCAGTTACAACACATGGAGACAACACACAGTGTGACGTCATCAGTTACGACACATGGGAGACAACACAACATGTGACGTCATCAGTTACGACACACAGTGTGACATCATCCGTTACAACACAGGAGACCCAACGACTGTGGACGTCATCAAAGTTACACAAACATGGAGACAACAACAGTGTGACGTCATCAGTTTACAACACATGGAGAACCCTCCAAGTGTGACGTCAT
Organism: Salvelinus sp. IW2-2015; assembly: GCF_002910315.2. Lineage (NCBI taxonomy): Eukaryota > Metazoa > Chordata > Actinopteri > Salmoniformes > Salmonidae > Salvelinus > Salvelinus sp. IW2-2015. The sequence continues at coordinate 22,580 of NW_019947183.1, read as the reverse complement.
CAGTTCAACACACGGAGACCCTACACAGTGTGACGTCATCACGTTACCAACACAGCGGAGACACCACACAGTGTGACGTTCATCAGTTTACAACACAGCGGAGACAACAACACAGTGTGACGTCATCAGTTACACACGGAAGACCAACTACACAGTGTTGACGTCATCAGTTACGACACACAGTGTGACCATCATCAGTTACAACAACACAATGGATACTCTACACAGTGTGACGTCATCAGAAACACACGGAAACAACACACAGTGTGACGTCATCAGTTACGACCAACACAGTGTGACATCATCAGTTTACAACACATGGAACCCTACACATGGTGCGTCACAGTTACAACACAGCGAGACCCTACACAGTGTGACGTCATCATTAAACACACGGGACCCTAACACAGTGTGACGTCACATTACGACACACGGAGACCCTACACAGTGTGAACGTCATCAGTATCAACACATGGAGACCCTACAGCAGTGTGAACGTCATCAGTTACAACCAGCACGGAGACCCCTACACAGTGTGACGTCATCGTTTACAACACAACGGAGACAACACCACAGTGTGACGTCATCAGTTCGCAACACACGGAGACAAACAACACAGTGTGAAGTCATCAGTTACAACACACGGAGACCTACACAGTGTGGACGTCATCAGTTAACGACACACAGTGTGACATCATCAAGGTTACAACAATGGAGACTCTACACAGTGTGACGTTCATAGTTACAAACACACACGGAGACAACAACACACAGTGTGAACGTCATCAAGTTCGACAACACAGCTGTGACATCATCAGTTACAACACATGGAGACCCTACAGCAAGTGTGACGTCAATCAGTTACAACAACGGAGAACCGCTAACAGCAGTGTGACGTCATAAAGTTAAACACACGGAGACCTACTCAGGTGAACGTCATCCAAGTTACGACACACGGAGAACCCTACACGTGTGACGTCATCAGTTACAACACATGGAGATACACAGTGTGAACGTCATCAGTTCAACACACGGAGACCCTAACACAGTGTGACGTCATCAGTTACAACACATGGAGAACCGTACACAGTGTGAACGTCATCATGTTAACAACACATGGAGAAACCCTACACAGTGTGACGTCAATCAGTTTACGACACACCAGTGTGACATCAATCAGTTTACAACAACTGAAGACTCTACACAGTGTGAACGTCATTCAGTAACATTCATGGAGAACCGCTACACACGAGTGTGACGTCATCAGTTACGACAACACAGTGTGACATCATCAGTTACAACACATGGAGATCTACACAGTGTGACGTCATCAGTTGTACAACACATGGAGAACCCCTACACAGTGTGACGTCCATCAGTTTACGACACATGGAGAACCTACACAGTGTGACGTCATCAGTTTAAACAACCACGGAGACCTACACAGTGTGACGTCATCAGTACAACACAACGGAGACCCTACACAGTGTGACGTCATCAGTTAGCGACACACAGTGTGACGTCACAGTTTAGCAAACACAGGGAGACCCTACACATGTGAACGTCATCAGTTACAACACATTGGAGACCCTACAAGTGTGACTCATCCAGTTACGACACATAGGAACCCTACACAGTGTGGACGTCATCAGTTCAACACATGGAGAACCTACACAGTGTGACGTCATCAGTTACAACACACGGAAACCTACCAAGTGTGACGTCATCAGTTACAACACACGGAGACGCCCTAACAACAGTGTGACGTCATCAGTTTTACGACACACGGAGACCCTACACAGTGTGACGTATCAGTTACAACACATGGAGACCCTACACAGTGTGACGTATCAGTTGCAACACCACGGAGAACCCTACATACAGTATGACGTCACACTGTGTAGGGTCCTCCATGTGTTGTAACTGGATGACGTCACACTGTGTGGGTCTCCGTGTGTTGCAACTGATGACGTCACACTGTGTAGGGTCTCCATTGTTTAACTGATGACGTCACACTGTGGTAGGGTCTCCGTGTGCGTAACTGATGCACGTCATCCTGTGTAGGGTCTCCCGGTGTGTTGTAACTGATGACGTCAAAACACTGTTGTAGTGGTCCTCGCCGTGTGTTGTAACTGATGACGTCACACTGTGTAGGGTCTCCATGTGTTTGTAACTGATGACGTCACACTGTGTAGGGTCTCCGTGTGTCGTAACTGATGACGTCACATGTGTAGGGTCTCCAATGTGTTGTAACTGATGACGGTCACTGTGTAGGGTCTCCATGTGTTGTAACTGATGACGTCACACCTGTGTCGTCGTAACTGATGACGTCACACTGTGTAGGGTCTCCGTGTTTGTAACTGATGAACGTCAACACTGTGTAGGGTCTCCGTGTGTTGTAACTGATGACGTCAACACCTGTGTAGGGTCTCCATGTGTCGTAACTGATGACTCACACTGTGGTAGGGTTCCATGTGTTTAACTTGATGACGTCACACCTGTGAGAGTCTCGCAGTGTTGTAACTGATGATGTCACACTGTGTGTCGTAACTGATGACGTCACACTGTGTGTGTCTCACATGTGTTGTAAACTGGATGACGTCATCACTGTGTAGAGTCTCGCATGTGTTGTACTGATGATGTCACACTGTGTGTCGTAACTGATGACGTCACACTGTGTAAGGTCTCCATGTTTTGTAACTGTATGACGTCACACTGTGTATGGGTCTCCATGTGTTGTAAACTGATGACGTCACACTGTGTAAGGGTCCTCCGTGTGTTGTACTGATGACGTCACACCTGTGTTAGGTCTTGGTTGGGATGGTGTTGTAACTGATGACGTCACACTGTGTAGGGTCTCCGTGTGTCGTAACTGATGAACGTCCAACTGTGTAGGGTCTCCGTGTGTTGTAACTGATGACTCACAGCTGTGTCAGGGTCTCGTGTTGGTTGTAACTGATGACGTCACAATCTGTGTAGGGTCTCCATGTGTTGTTTAACTGATGATGTACACTGTGTGTAAGTAACTGATGACCGTCACACTGGTGTTGTCTCCGTGTGTTGTAAACTGATGACGTCACACTGTGTAGATCTCCAATGTGGTTGAAACTGATGATGTCCACACTGGTGTGTCGTAACTGATGACGTCACACTGTTGTAGGGTCTCCGTGTGTTGTAACTGATGACGTCACACTGTGTGTTGTCTCCGTGTGTTTGTAACTGATGAAACGTCACACTGTGTGTTTGTTCCGTGTGTTGTAACTGATGACGTCACACTGTGTAGGGGTATCCGTGTGTTTGTAACTGATGACGTACAACTGTGTAGGGTCTCCATGTGTGTTAACTGATGCGTTCACACCTGTGTAGGGTCTCCGTGTTCCGTAACTGATGACGTCACACTGTGTAGGGTCTCCGTGTGTTGTAACTGATGACGCACAACTGTGTAGGCTCCGGTGTGTTGTAAACTGATGACGTCACACTGTGTAGGGTCTCCATGTGTTGTTAACTGATGATGTCACACTGTGTGTCCGTAACTGATGACGTCACACTGTGTGGTTTGTCTCCGTGTGTTGTAACTGAATGACGTCACATGTGCTAGAGTATCCATGTGTTAACTGAATGATGTCACATGTGTGTCGTAGACTGATGACGTCCACACTGTGTAGGGTTCCTCCGTGTGTTGGTAACTGATGACGTCACAACTGTGTGTTGTCTCCGTGTGTTGTAACTGATGACGTCACACTGGTTGTGTTGTCTCCGTGTGTGTACTGCATTACGCACACTTGTAGGGTCTCCGTGTGTGTAACTGATGACGTCACACTGTTGTAGGTCCTCCATGTGTTGTAACTGATGATCGTCACAACTGTGTGTTTGTCTCCAATGTTTTGTAATGAATGACGTCACACTGTGTAGGGTCTCCATGTGTTGGTAACTGGATGATGTCACACTGTGGTGTCCGTCACGGACGTCACACTGTGTGTTGTCTCCATTGTGTCGTAACTGATGACGTCCACCTGTGTGTTGGTCTTCCATGTGTTTGTAACTGATGAATGTCACACGTGTGTGTCTCCGTGTGATGTACTGATGACGCACACTGTGGTGTTGTTAGTTCTGAATGACGTCACACTGTGTGCGTAACTGAATGACGTCACACTGTGTTTGTAACTGATGATGTCACACTGTGTGTGTCTCCAATGTGTTGTAACTGAATGATGTCACACTGTGTGTTTGTAGCTGATGACGTCAACACTGTGTGTTGTCTCCATGTGATGTAGCTGATGACTTCAACAGCTGTGTGTCGTAACTGATGACGTCAAACACGTGTGTTTGTAACTGATGATGTCACACTGTGTGTTGTCTACATGTGTTGTAACTGATGATTGGTCACAATGTTGTGTTGTAGCTGATGACGTTCACACTGTGTGTTGTCTCATGTGTTTGTAACTGATGATGTCACACTGTGTGTTGTCTTCCGTTTGATGTAACTGATGACGTCAACACTAGTGTGTTGTAGCTGATGACGTCACACTGTGTGTCGTAACTATGACGTCACAACTTGTGTGTTGTAGTTTCTGATGATGTCACACTGTGTGTTGTCTTCCATGTGTTGTAACTGATGAATGTACACTGTGTGTTGTAAGGCTGATGACGTCACACTGTGTGTTGTCTCCATGTGATGTAGCTGATGAGTCAACACTGTGTGTCGTAACTGAATGACGTCACACTGGTGTGTTGTAACTGATTGATGTCAACTGTGTGTTGTCTCCATGTGTTGTAACTGTGATGCACACTGTGTGTTGTAGCTGAATGAACGTCACACTGTGTGTTGTAAACTGATGATGTCACACTGTGTGTTGTCTCATGTGTTGTACTGATGGTCACACTGTGTGTTGTAGCTGGCCTGACGTCACACTGTGTGAGTAACTGATGAGCGTACACTGTGTGTTTGTCTCCATGTGATGTAACTGATGATGTCACACTGTTGTGTTGTCTCCATGGTCCTAGCTATGAGCAAAAGAAAGTGTCCAGTTATTGAGGAAATGATCGCGCTGACACGATAGACAGGTTAATGAATGTTCCAAGACAATGTGTTGTTATCTCTAATACAGCTAGCTTAGAGAAAGTATGTGAACCCTTTGGGAAATGGTCATCAATTTGGAATCTGATCTTCAGAGCTGTGCTTAACACTAATTAGACACAAGGGTAATCTGTATTGTTCTCGTCTATATTGACGAATATGTTCATTTAAACATCTGCACCGGTAAGGTTGGGAAACAAGATATGTGAACCACACCACCCCATAGGCGTACATGACTTCTCCAAATAGCTAAGTTGGAGTCAGCTGAGATACCGCTAACTGGGCAAATGAATGTGAGCAGAAGATTGGAGATGGTCTGGGTTAGAGCTGCTCTTGCCTATAAACAACACTATTCACAAGAAGGCTTGGCCCGATGTGAAGACGCATTGGCCTCGAATAAAATAGATTCAAAAAGACCTTAAGAATTTAAGAATTGTAAGACTTGAATAAAGCTGGAAAGGTTTTACAAAATATCTCTAAAAGCCTTGATGTTGCTGTCAGTACCGACGGTAAGGACCAATCTTGGTACTAAATGTGAGAAAGTTCAGGCACTGTTGTTACTCGTTCATCGAGTATAGGAAGTGGCATCCCCTTCAAAGATGACTGCAAGAGCATCAGACGAGAGCGCTAATGAATGTGAGGTTAAAGAAGCAGAATCCTAGAGTGTCAGCTAAGACGTTACAGAAAATCTCTGTGAAACGATGCTAACATCTCTGTTGACGAGAGTCTACGATACGTAAAACATAAGGCAGATGGTGTTTCATTGGGAGGTGCACAATGGAACGAACGCCATGCTGTCCAAAAAATAACATCCATGCTAGCTCGTCTGAAGTTTCGCAAAAAGTGCACCTGGAGTTCCCAGCGGCTGCGTGGCAATAACTTCTGTGGACAGATTAACTGACAGTTGAGTTGTTTGGAAGGAACACAACAATCTATGTGTGGAGAAAAAAGAAAAAAAAATACAATCAAAACCAACTGTAAAGTATGGTGGAGGGGTAGCAATCATGGTTTGAGGCTGCTTTGCTGCCTGCAGGCCCTGGGACAGCTTCGCTATCGTATCGACCGGAAAAATTAATTCGCCAGTTTAATCACAGACATTTTGTGCAGGTGCAGAATGTAAGCTAATCTGTCGCAATGGAAGGCTCAACAGCAAGTCTGGTGGATGAGCAACAGGGACAGCAGACCACAAAACACAGAGGTAAAATCAACAGCAGAATGGCTTCAAACAGAAGATAAATTACTTCTGGAGTTGCCACAGTCAGAGTCTGACCATCAACCCGATTTGAGATGCTTTACAGCATGGACCGAGCGGTTTCTACAAGAGAGCGATCCAACGGAAGTATTGCTCGAGCTGAAAGAAGTTTTTGGGTTAAAGATGAATAAGTCAAAAGGTTCCTCTTGATTCGTGTGTGCAGGTCTGATCCCAACTACAAGAAACATTGAGTTGAGGTTATTGCTGCCAAAGAGGGATCCACAGTTATTAAGTCGCAAGGGATACATAACTTTCTTCCACCCATGCCTATGATTGGTTTACAGTGTGTTCACTAAAGACTGAACAACGTATAACTGTTTTGTGTTATTAGTTTTTAACGCAGACTGTTTTGTCTATTGCTTGTGACCAGTAGATGAATGATCAGATCAGACATTTTAATAAGACCTAAATTGTATTGCAATGAAAAGAAAATCCAGTACTTCAAAAGGGTTAGCATACTGTTTCGCTTGCACTGTAAGTTACAGTAGACAGATTGTTTTAGTGTATCGAAGCATGTTATCTTTGTAGTTATTCTGACTATGTAGTTGTTTGCGTTTCCAGCTGAAGGAGACGGTGGAGGGATCTGAATGACGCTCCAGAGTCACCTAAGGAGGTAGATCGCACAGGAGATTATGTCCGAGCTGGACATCAGGTAATGGCCTGCGACTATTTTGGGTTTCAAGTTGCTTTGATGTGAACAGGTGCTCGGCTTAACTGCTGACTAGGGTTGACGTTGACCGGCTACAGGTCTGGGGTAAGTAGTTCAGCCCATGGTTTTGAGGACAGGTGCTGGCTTTTGTATATTTAGGAGCTCGATGCCGCGGCACTGGAACATCTCCTCAGTATTTTGTCATTAGAGCACTAATTTAGATTCTTTCAAAAAAAGTGCATGTGAAGATCCTGTTTGTAGATACAAAATGACATTCTCAATGGAAGGCAATACGTTTAAGTTACGGAGAAACCTTTTGTCATCTTTTAATGTCGCCAGATTGAACTTTAAGATGCAGTATATGACGTCTAGCTAACAGATTGAGGGGGAGGGAATGAAATGCACTTAGACTGTAGTCGCTAGTGTATATAAGAGCGTCTGCTAATTGTAGCTCAAATAAACTGTTGTGAAGTGAGTAATTTGTTCCTGTCCATCACGTTGCTTGAGAAGGCCTTACGTAAAAGCACAATTGCCCAGTTTACAACTGTACAGACTGTTAAGAGTTGTTTCGTCCTGCATCACGCTTGTGAGAAGTGCCACGTAAAGCATGTGCCCAGTTTTACACTGGAAACTGTAAGAGTGTTGTAGGTTTGCGGTTTGCTTGTGTGTGAAGTTGCTTTTTTCTTCGCCTGATTTGAAATGCAATATGTGGTAGATGGTCATTTGAAAATAGAGTGTTTTGGTTGAAGACGTTGTTTTACAGAATTTTTAATGGTTTTTGGTATGAGAATAAGTATACATGGTATGATAGGTGTGAAAGACTGTCGGCGAACTACAACTGGTAGATGGTTTTTTTACACGTATGTCAAACATGATACTGAGCCTCTGAATATTTTAAGAGTGTAGACTGTATTGAACAGGTTTTCCCCCCGCCCCTTGCGCACCAAGGTGGCACGCGGCTTACAGAGGAGGGGGGGATAGTACTCTCCTGGCTGGAGAACCAATCTCATGAGCGTCTCAAACCAGTCTGACTCCAGTAGTCAAGACGACTGACAGAGCGCTGTGAGTGACGCAGACACCTTGCAGCTACAAACACAGCTAGAAAGACTACAGGAGGAGACCTTCAGGTAACGCACCTTAGGGCGGGGGGAGGCGGGAGAGAGGGGGAGTGGGGTGGGGAAGGGAGGAGATGGGGTGGGGGGAGTGGGGAGGGGGATGAGCGGTGTAACAAAATGAGCTAGTGGCCTAGACTGGTTCTGAGCCACAACCTTAAGAGCAAGCAATGAACGACAATGATACACGTTGCTGGATATGTGCTGGTGTAGGGATGTTATATGAAGTACTGTTTTGTGTAAAATGCGTTATTTCACTGTTTTTGGTCTGTTGTTTTACTGATATATTTTTTACTATGTATGTATGTGGCATGAATTTGGTGGAGTCTTGGACGCCGGTAGAGTAGCTAGCTGCTCATGAGGTGGGCAAGGACTAGAATGGGGTAGGATCCGATAATATAAGCCCCAGGAAGAGTGACGCTGCTAGCCTTGGGCAGGTACTGAAGGCATCATAATAAACTCCAGGAAAGAGGTAAGCTGCTTGCTTGGCAGAACTAATGGGTCCATAATAAACCCCAGGAAGAGTAGCTGCTGCCTTGGCAGGAACTTGGGATCATAATAAACCGCAAGAAGAGTAGGCGCTGCTTGGCAGGAACTAATGGGGATCATATAAACCAGAGTAGCTGCTGCCTTGGTAGGTACTAATGGGATCCATAATAAACCCCAGGAAAGTAGCTGCTGCCTGGCAGGAACTAATGGGATCCCATAATAAACCCCAGGAAGAGTAAGCTGCTGCCTTGAAGGAATGAAGGGGATCCATAATAAACCCCAGGAAGAGTAGCTGCTGCCTTGGCAGGAACTAATTGGGATCCATATAAATACAAAATGAGCTCTCATTCAGTTCCTAGGTCACTTCTATGTAGTTCAGATTGATTACAAGGCAGTTTCGAGTCCGTTCTGTCACGCATGGCTCTTTTCTCCAGAATCCCTGTGTGTTTAAGATGTACAGTACAGTCAAAGGTTTGGAATACAACCTATCATTCCAGGGTTTTTCTTTATTTTTACTATTTCCTACATTGTAGAATATCGTGACGACATTTAAACCCATGAAATAACACATATGGAATCATGCTTGTACTCAAAAAAAGTATTAAACAAATCAAAAGTTAGTGTGGGTTTTCGGTGACACAACACTTTTTCAGTACTGAGGGTTGATGAGGTGCTGTACACTCTTCACCACACTGTCTGTGTGCGTTGACCATTTCAAGTTTTTTGTCCGGTGATGTGTACACAGAGAATTAAACTTTTCCACCTTCTCCATGCTGCCCGTCGATGTGGATAGGGGGGTGCTCCCTCGTGAATTCCACGATCATCTATTTCGCTTTGCTGACATTGAGTGAGAGGTTTATTTTTCCTGACACCAACACTCGAGGGCCCTCACCTCCTCCCTGTAGGCTGTCTCGTCGTTGTTGGTAATCAAGCCTACCATGTTGTGTCAATCTGCAAACTTTGAATGATTGAGTTGGAGGCGTGCTTGGCCCGCAGTCGTGGGTGACAGGGAGACAGGAGGGTTGAGAACGCACCCTTGTGGGGCCCCAGTGTTGAGGATCAACGGAGTGGAAGATGTTGTTTCCTACCTTAACCACCTGGGGTGAAGGTAGTCAAGACCCCCAGTAAGTCAGGAACCCAGTTTTCACAGGCGGGGTTCGAGACCAGGGTCCTCAAGCTTATGATGAGCTTGGAGGTACTATGGTGTTGAATAAATGAGCTGTGTCGATGAACAGCATTCTCACATAGGTTACTCTTGTCCAGATGGGTTAGGGCAGTGTGCAAGTGTGGTTGCGATCGCGTCGTTGGGATCTATTGGTTGGTAAACAAATTGAAGTGGGTCTAGGGTGTCAGGTAGGGTAGAGTGATTTTATGACTAGTCTCTCACAAGCCTCATGATGAAAAGAAGTGAGTGCTATGGGCGTAGTGCATTATAGTTCAGTACCTTTTGCTTTCTTGGGTACAGGAACAATGGTTCACCATATTGAACGCATGTGGGGGATAGCAGACTAGGATAGGGAGAGATTTGGAATATGTTCCGTAAACACTCCAGCCAGCTGGTCTGCGCATGCTGCTGAGGACGGCGGCTAGGGATGCCGTCTGGGCCAGAGCCTTGGCGAGGTTTTAACACGTTTAAATGTTTACTACGTCATCCACGAAGATGAAGAGTCACAGGTTTGGTAGCGGGCCGCGTCGGTGGCACTGTATGTCCTCAAAGCGAGCAAAGAAGTTTTTTTAATTTGTCTGGGAGCAGACATCCTGGTCCGCGAAGGTGCTGGTTTCTCTTTGTAGTCCGTGATGTCTGTAAACCCTAGCCACATACGTCTCGTGTTTGAGCCGTTGAATTGCGACTCCACTTTGTATCTGTACTGACGCTTTGCTTGTTTATTACTGAGGGAATAACTACACTGTTTGTATTCGGACCATATTCCCAGTCGCATTGCTATGATTAAATGCGTGGTAATGCCTTTCAGTTTTGCTCCAGAAATGCTGCCATCAATCCACGGTTCTGGTTAGGGAAGGTTTTAATTGTCACATACCGACATCTGCTATACACTTCCTCATAAAACTCGTCAATGAGTCCGTGTATACGTCAAATGGTGGTTGTTCTGAGGCTACCCGGGACATATCCCCCAGTCCGCGTGAATATCGACGGAATCTTGAAGCGTGGAACCGATTGGTCAGACCAGCGTTGATAGACATAAGCACGGGCGCTCTGTTTTTAGATTCTGCTGTAGGAGGGGAGCAACAAAGATGGAGTCATGGTCATATTTATAGTTTATATTCATAAGTTTTCCCGGTTGTATGTATAAGACTTTAAGGTTTCTGGCTAACAATGTAAGAAATTATAACATAAAGAAAAACTAAATACTGCACAGTTTTCCTAAGGACCTAGATGTGGGAAGCTGCCATCTCTATCGGCGCCATTCCTTGCTCACAATCAAAATATATTTTATATTTGAGATCCTTCAAAGTAGCCACCCTTTGTCTTGATGACAACTTTGCACAACTCTTGCCTTCTCTCACCAGCTTCTTGAGGTAGTCAACCTGGAATTGCATTTCCAATTCCATTGGGTGCCTTGTTTTAAAGTTAATTTGTGGAATTCTTCCTTAATGCGGTTTGAGGCCAATCAGTTGTGTTGGTGAACAAGTAGGGTGGTATACCGAAGAATAGCCCTATTTGGTAAAAAACCAAAGTCCATATTATGGCAAGTAAGGCAGCTCAAATAAGCAAAGAGAAATGACAGTCCATATTAATAGACATGAAGGTCAGTCAATGCGGAAAATTCAAGAAACTTCAAAAAGTTTCTTCAAAGCGCAGTCGCAAAAACCATCAAGCAACTATGATAAATGGTTCTCATGAGGACCCGCCACAGGAACGATAAGACCAAGAAGTTTACTCTGCTGCAGAGGATAAGTTCATTAGAGTTTAACTGCACCTCAGTTTGCAAGCCCAAAATAAATGCTTCACAGAGTTCAAGTAACAGACACATCTTCAACATTGGGCCTCAACAGCAGGCATGTCACTCTGTTGAGTGGATACCAGCCCCTCCACCCTGGCCCCGCAACCCCACCTGTGATGATCTCAGCCTCTCACTGCCCCTGTTCCACTGGAGGTTAAAACATATCACCCATGGCTCCTCACTCTGCCTGCGCCAAGGGGTTTAGGTTACCCTCACCCACAGGACCCTCACTCCTGGGCTGGCGACCAGACCTCACTCTGCCTGGGGTCTGGGTCACCATCACCCACAGGACCTCACTCTGCCTGGCGGCCAGGGGTCTTAGGCAACCCTCACCCACAGGACCTCACTCTGCTGGGAATCTAGGTCACCTCACCCACAGGACGCTCATCTGCCTGGGTCTGGGTCACCCTCACCCACACGGACCCTCACTCTGCTGGTGGACAGGGGTCTAGGGTTACCCTTCACCACAGGACCTCACTCGCCTGGCGACCAGGGGTTTAGGTTACTCTCACCACAGGAACTCAACTCTGCTGGCGGCCAGGGGTCTGGGTCACCCTCACCCAGCTGATTAAATGATCAAAGTTGAATGATGATGATGATGAGTTGGGTTTATTTGAATTAGCTTGTGTTGTAAAAGGGGCATAGAACCAAAAACGTGCACTCCTATGGGGTCCCCAAGGACGGTTTTGGGAATCGCTGGACTATTGGTTTTAGGCGCTCAATCATAGTAGCCGCTCTCCTTCTGGGCGGGATGACCGGCTCCCTTCTGGGGCAATTTTCTGAGGCTCTTGTACCCCCATATCTGTCGTATCGTGTGTGGTGTCAGTTTTGGACTGAGGTGTACGTTTCTCCTCTCTGGGGTGTCTGCAGGCGAGGCAGCGAAGGATGACTATCGTATCCGCTGTGAGGAGTTGGATAAGCGAGTTAACGGAGCTGAGTAGGACAGAATGAAGCAGCCACCTCCCTGGCTGACGAGCCCAGTTCCACTGAAGGACGAGATGGACGTACTCAGGTAGGAAACTAAAAACACCCTAACCCCAACCCTAACAAACTAACCCCTAACCCCGATGAAGCCCCACAGTCCAACTGAAAGAACGAGATGGACGTACTCCAGGTAGGAACTACACCCTAACCCCTACACCTAACCCAACCCTACGCTGATGAAAGCCCAGTCATGATAGATCTCAAAAGACCTAAGATTAAGAATTGTAGACTTGAATAAAGCTGGAAAGGTTTACAAAAGTATCTCTAAAAGCCTTGATGTTCTTCAGTCCACGGTAAGACCAATTGTCTATATATGGAGAAAGTTCAGCACTGTTGTTACTCTCCCTAGGAGTGGCCATCCTGCAAAGATGACTGCAAGAGCACAGCGCAGAACGCTCAATGAGGTTAAGAAGAATCCTAGAGTGTCAGCTAAAGACTTACAGAAATCTCTGGAACATGCTAACATCTCTGTTGACGAGTCTACGATACGTAAAACACTAAGCAAGAATGGTGTTCATGGGAGGYCACCATGGAAGAAGCCACTGCTGTCCAAAAAAAACATCCCTGCACGTCTGAAGTTTGCAAAAGTGCACCTGGATGTTCCACAGCGCTGCTGGCAAAATATTCTGTGGACAGATTAAACTACAGTTGAGTTGTTTGGAAGGAACACACAACACTATGTGTGGAGAAAAAAAGAACATCAAAACCAACTGTAAAGTATGGTGGAGGGAGCATCATGGTTTGGGGCTGCTTTGCTGCCTCAGGCCCTGGACAGCTCGCTATCATCGACGGAAAAATTAATTCCCAAGTTTATCAAGACATTTTGCAGGAGAATGTAAGGCTATCTGTCCGCCAATGGAAGCTCAACAGAAGTTGGGTGATGCAACAGGACAGCGACCCAAAACACAGAGGTAAATCAACAGCAGAATGGCTTCAACAGAAGTAAATACTTCTGGAGTTGCCCAGTCAGAGTCCTGACCTCAACCCGATTTGAGATGCTTTAGCATGACCTCGAGCGGTTCACACCAGACATCCCAAGAATATTGCTGAACTGAAAGAGTTTTGTAAAGAGGAATAGTCCAAAATTCCTCCTGATCGTTGTGCAGGTCTGATCCTCAACTACAGAAAACATTTGGTTGAGGTTATTGCTGCCAAAGGAGGGTCAACCAGTTATTAAATCCAAGGGATCACATACTTTTCCCACCCTGCACTATGATTGTTTACACGGTGTGTTCAATAAAGACATGAAAACGTATAACTGTTTGTGTGTTATTAGTTTAAGCAGACTGTTTGTCTATTGTTGTGACCTAGATGAAGATCAGATCACATTTTATAACCAATTTATGCAGAAATCCAGGTACTTCCAAAGGGTTCACATACTGTTTCCTTGCCACTGTACAATAAACATGATTTTAGTGTATCAGCATTTATTTTGTAGTTAATTCTGACGTATTAGTTGTCTTTCCAGCTGAAGAAGACGGTGGAGGATCTGAATGACGCTCTAGTCACCAAGGAGGAGATCGCACAGAGATGTCACGAGCTGGACATGCAGGTTGGCCTCGACTTTTGGTTTAATTGCTTTATGTGAACAGGTGCTCGGACTCTGACTAGGTTAGTGACGGCTACAGGTCTGGGGTCATAGTTCACCATGGTTTTGAGCGTTTGTTTTAGGACTGATGCCCGACTGAACATTCTCCTC
>NW_019947183.1:0-3120 GCF_002910315.2 Salvelinus sp. IW2-2015 | reverse complement strand
GGGATCCATAATAAATACAAATGAGCTTCTCATTCAGTTCCTAGGTCACTTCTCTGTAGTTCAGATTGATTACAAGGCAGTTTCAGTCCGTTTCTGTCATCGCATGGCTCTTTTCTCCAGAATCCCTGTGTGTTTAAGATGTACAGTACCAGTCAAAGGTTTGGATACACCTACTCATTCCAGGGTTTTTCTTTATTTTTACTATTTCCTACATTGTAGAATAATCGTGACGACATTTAAACCCATGAAATAACACATATGGAATCATGTTGTACTCAAAAAAGTATTAAACAAATCAAAAAGTTAGTGTGGGTTTTCGGTGACAAACCACTTTTTCAGTACTGAGGTTGATGAGGTGCTGTTACACCTTCTTCACCACACTGTCTGTGTGCGTTGACCATTTCAGTTTGTCCGTGATGTGTACACAGAGGAACTTAAAACTTTCCACCTTCTCCACTGCTGCCCCGTCGATGTGGATAGGGGGGTGCTCCCTCGTGAATTCCACGATCATCTATTTCGCTTTGCTGACATTGAGTGAGAGGTTATTTTCCTGACACCACACTCCGAGGGCCCTCACCTCCTCCCTGTAGGCTGTCTCMTCGTTGTTGGTAATCAAGCCTACCACTGTTGTGTCATCTGCAAACTTGATGATTGAGTTGGAGGCGTGCTTGGCCACGCAGTCGTGGGTGAACAGGGAGTACAGGAGGGGGTTGAGAACGCACCCTTGTGGGGCCCCWGTGTTGAGGATCAACGGAGTGGAGATGTTGTTTCCTACCTTAACCACCTGGGGGTGAAGGTAGTCCATAGGCCAGAGGGACCCATAAGTCCAGGACCCACGTTCCAAACGGGGCAGGGCCAAGGTACGAGACCACGGTCTCTACAAGCTTAACTAGATGAGCATTGGCGAGTACTATGTTGGCTGACACCTACAACTGCAAGCTCGACATGTAGTCTAAATGAACACCAGCCATCCTCACATTTCGAGGGTAACTATTCCCTGTTGAGTCTCCCGTTCCATGGACTTCATAGCATTCACTCAGCGACCCCTAGCGCCGTGTTGATCGTCTTAGAGGCAGTGTGCGAGGCTTGGTGCGTTGCGATTTATGAGCGGTCCCGTCTGTGGACCATCTATCTTGCGGTAAGCGGACAAACTGTGACAGTGCGGTCTAGCCAACGCAGAGACACGGTGTCAGGTCTAACACGTACAATCAACAACGGTAGAGCCCTGAATGTATGATACGCCTGACTAGCATCTCCCAAGCCAGCACTCAGGAGAGATAGACCAACACGACAAGCTGAAATGACCTAGACCGCACCGGACGCGACCTCAGCTCATCATTAAGATTCACCGTACTTTGCAATTCTCTGTGCACACTAAGCCAACAACGATCGAAGGTCGCCCTGGCAGCGACCAGTCTTGAAGCCATAAGTGGGGACAAACAGAACTGGCGATAAGGAGAGATTTGGAATAATATTCCGTTCAAACACACCAGGCCACAGGCTGGTCATTGCCCACATGCTCTGAGGCACGCGAGGCTAGGATGCACAGTTCTGGGCCAGGCGCCTGCGAGAGAGTTAACCACGTTTAAATTATTACATCCACGTCCAGCCACTGAACACATGAGAGTCCACAGTCTTTACATACGCGAGGCCGCGTCAAACACGTCTCGCAGAACCTCATCTGACGCGGTCAAGCCAGAGGGGGAACGAAGTACTGTATAACATTAACATGTGCTAGCCGGAGCAGGACGTTCGATGTCCGTGACGGGCGACTGCGATCGTCTTCAATTTGTACAATCACCCGTCTGCATTCGGACTGCAGACCTTGCCACATACGTCTGTGTCTGGAGCCCTGTGAATCTGCGACTCCACCTTACCGGGTCCTCCTATACTCGAACCACACAGCTCTAGGGCTGAGCTTTACACTCTCAACTGACGGCAAATACACTCACACTACGGTTTTCATGTCGCACACCTCATCCCCCAACACGACGTCGCATTCTATAAGTCAAAAATGCTTCAAGCACGGCAGGCCCGGAGCCACAGGCTACAGGCTTTCAGGTTCTTGCGTCGAATGCTGCCACTCAACTCCACGGGTTTCGTTAGGAAGGATTTCTAATTGTCACATACAGACATCTGACCCTACACTCTCTCATAAACCGTCACCGACAGTCGCTGTATACGCTCAAATCAGGTCATGTCTCGAGGCACTGCGGGACACATATCCCACGTCCGCGTGACGGCGCAATCTTGAAGCGTGGGACATCCGAACATTGGTCAGACCAGCCGTGCGATAGACTTAAGCCCAATGGGCACGAATACTGGCTTCCCTGTTTTAGATTCTCCGCCTGGTAGAAAGAGGGGGAGCAACAACGATGCGACCATCATGGTCCATATATAGTTAATTCAGTTCCTCCCGGTCTGTACCTGTAAAAGACTTAAGTTTTCTGGGCTAACAAGAAAGTTGATACATAAACAACAACAAAACTGCACAGTTTCCTAAGGCTAAAGCCGGAAGCTGCATCTCTATCGGCGCCATCTCTGCCTCACAATCAAAAATCATTCTATCATTTGAGATTCTTCAGAGTGCGCCACCCTTTGTCTTGGATGACAAAGGCTTTGCACACTCTGCTTCCTTCTCAACCAGCTTCTTGAGGTATTCACGGGGAAATCGCCATGTCCCATCCTCATTGGTGTGCCTTTGTTTTAAATTAATTTGGAAATTCCTTTCCTTAATGCAGTTTCAACAAGGGGGGCCAATCAGTGTGTTGGACAAGGTAGGGGTGAACCGAAGATAGCACCATTTGGACGGTTAACAAATAATATCAAATCAACATATTCATGGCACAGAGCCAGCTCAACAATAAGCAAAAGAGAAATGACAGGGGCCAAATCATTACATTAAGAAATTGAAGGTCAGCAATGACGGAAAATTTCAAAAGAACTTTCAAGCTATTCTGTCAAGCCGCCAGTCGCAAAAAAACCATCAAGCTCACATCGCGTGAAACCTGGCCTCTCATCGAGGACCGCCACAGGACAAACGGACGTAGTGACCCACACGTATACCTCTGCCGCCCCTCGCAGCAGCGGTACACGTTCATTCACCGAGCTCCTTACACC
>NW_019947182.1:64216-67672 GCF_002910315.2 Salvelinus sp. IW2-2015 | reverse complement strand
CAGACTAGAGTGTGGGCTGACAAACTTTCTACTTTATCACTCGACAGTCGAATACTAGTTCTAGGTCCCAGAACAAAAGATCTTCTGTGGATGACATATGTGTCTTGAGTGTTGTAAAGTCGTCTCAAATAAACTGTGAGGACTCGGCGTTACTCTGGACCCTGATCTCTCTTTTGCGAACATTCACGACTGTTTCAAGGACGCTTTTTCCATCTACGTTAACATTACAAAATCAGACTCTCTGTCCACAATGATGCAGCACAAATTATCCGATGGACTTTTGTAGTACTTCTAGGTTAGACTACTGTCAATGCTCTACTTTTCCGCTCCGGATAAGCACTAAATAAAACTTCAGTTAGTGCTACACACGGCTCTAGAATCCTTACGTTAGACACACACAATGTGCATTCTAATACTCCGCTGCCTTGTCTCTTCTACACTGACTTCCTGTAGGCAAGGGCTGATTTCAGTATTTATGTTAACTCTCAACATTACATGGCTTGCTCGAAACCACCTTCGATTTGTCTGCCGTACATACCGTACACGACGCTTACGTCAAGGACGCAGGCTCCATTTCCCTAGATTTCTAAGCAAACAATCGGGGCAGGCTTTCTTCATAGATCTCCATTTTTATGAATGTCTGCATACCCATCGGGATAGCGCGACTCGGATCTTCAACCTTTAAGTCTTTATCTGAGACTTATCTCTTCAATGGGGTCATGTGATTCTGAGTTAGTCTGGCCGAGTGTGAAGTGAACGAAAGCTCTGAGCACGCCACCCTTCGCTGTCTTTGCCTGGCCGAGTTCCCCTCTCTTCCACTGGTCTCTGCTCTAACCCATTACAGGCTGATCACTGGCTTACTGTGGCTCTTTTCCATGCCGTCCCTGGAGGGGTGCATCACTTGAGTGGTTGGTCCCCGCTGACGTGATCTTCCCGTGTCCGGAGTTGGCGCCCCCCCTGTTGCTTGCCGTGCCGAGATACTTTGTGGGCTATACTCACCTTCTCAGGAATGTAAGGTTGGTGGTTGAAGAATCCCTTCCTAGTGGTGTGGGGTGTGATGCTTTGGCAAGACTGGGTGGGTTTAGTATCGCTCGCCTGTTTGGCCCTGTCGCGCGGGTATCATCCGGATGGCGGCACAGTTGTCTATGACCCTCCTGTCTCAGCCTCCACGTATTTATGCCTGAGTAGTTTGGTCGTGGCGGTAGTGTGAGGTCTGTTTATTTCTGGGACTTCTCCTGTCTTATTCGTGTCCTGTGAACTTTAATATGCTCTCTCTAATTCTCTGTTCTCTCCGAGTGACCGCCCTTGACCATGCCAGGACTACCTGGCACTGATGGACTCCTTGCTGTCCCAGTCCCCTTGGCCGTGCTGTGCTCCAGTTTAACTGTCTGCCTGCGGCTCATTGGACCCTGACTGTTCACCAGCGTGCTACCTGTCCAGACCTTGCTGTTTTAACTTCTAGAACAGTCGGTCGAGCGGTGAATATCTTATCTGATCGGCTATTGAAAAGCCAGACTGACTATTTACTCTGAGATGCTGATTGCTGCCACCTCCGACAACTACTTGTGATTTTGATTATTTGCCATGCTGGTCATTTATGAACTTATTGAAATCTGGACCATGTTCTGTCATAAATCTCCATTCCGGCACAGCCAGAAGAGACTGCAACCCCTCTAGCCTGTTCCTCGTCTAGGTTTGCTTCTTGCATTTTAGGTTTTGCTTGATTCTCCCTAGCCACCGGCTATCTACACCTGATTGCTTGCTGTTGTGGTTTTAGCTGGGTTCTGTACGCAGATTGAGTATGCAGCTGATGTAAGAGGGCTATATAAATTGATTGATTGTGATTTCTGGACAATGTAGTACACCATATGGATAGATAACTATACACTGATAACACTATGGAACCATATCCATGGATTTAGATACACTATGCGACAGCAATTAGTAAACACTATGGACACCATTTAGATAACACTATTGACAACCATTTAGATAACACTATGGACACCATATTAATACCTAATGGACACCATTTAGATAACCACTATGGCACCTTTAGATAACATATCGGACACCATTTAGATAACACTATGCGACACACTTGTAGATAACACTATGGACACCATTTACCTATGGAGACATTATACACTATGACACATTAATACTATGACATTAGCTAACACTATGGACGACATTTACGATAACACTATCGCACACATTTAGATAACACTATGGACACCATTTAGGAAAACACTAATGGCACATTTAGTACACTATGGGACACCATTAGATAACACTATGGACACCATTTAGATAACACTATAGACACCATTTAGATAACACTATAGACACAATGTAGATAACACTATAGACACCATTTAGATAACACTATAGACACCATTTAGATAACACTATAGACACCATTTAGATAACACTATAGACACCATTTAGATAACACTATGTGCCATCTTGACAGATCTCTATTGAAAGTGTTTTTAGTCCAGCACTAGGCCTAATCTGTAGCTGGGGGACTGGCCTTGCAGTCACGAAACAAAACCTTTTGATTGGATAGAAGTAATGAAATATTATTATTGATAAAATGATGTCATGTACCTAAATATAAAGAACAATTGAGCCACCCCTAACACATCAGGGTTACAGAAGTTCAAGTTTTAAGTCACAGTCTCCCGTTTCGGGGCCCCGTAACTAACTTAATAAAGCAGTGGGTATAGGAGTAGGGAGTTTCATGTCAACAACAAGACCCGTATCCAAGCTCTGGTTGCAAGGCTCTCTCTGTGCCCCCCGGCGCCTGTATCCTATGGAAGCCACACATTAACCCCCTGATGCTCCTCCGGATTCCGTTTAGATAACGCCATAGAAACAGAATGTACTACAGTCAGATTTCCATGGTCGGAGGGGCTTAGTCCATTCTAGTTCAATCTATTTCTATGGATAATCCCAGGAGGAAAGGTTTGAAACAACACCATGTTGAAATGCTGCAATGGAAGAGCTGGAGAATGTCCCTGGCATCCACCATGATGACACATTAAATTAATGACAACAGCAGCATCCCCTCATCATATCTCTCCACACAACCTCACAACAGATTTACTGCCATTTCAGTTTAAAACTACATGCATTCTTGGAACCGGTTAAAGGAACAGAACTGAAAACCCGCAAAAGAACAGAAATGGAACCCGGTACGAAAGTGATCCATACTGTTCCGCAACAGAACCGTCTTTTACATTCCAGGCATTTTTTTCAGTCCCACAAAAAAAATGCAACAAAGCACCTATGCAAAGCCCTCACTCTGTCACTCAGAAACTTATTTCAGTGTTTGCCTGTCAGCTGAAAATCTTTGCCAGTGTGTGTGTAGGCTACATGCCCCTTCCCCTCTGAATCCCAGGCTACTGTAGCCTCTCCCCCTCTGAAGAACAGGCTACTGTAGCCCCTCCC
>NW_019947182.1:61363-62799 GCF_002910315.2 Salvelinus sp. IW2-2015 | reverse complement strand
ATAGGCCTAGTGATCACGCATTAACTAGTACTAATACTATAGGCCTAGTGATCACGCATTAACTAGTACTAATACTATAGGCCTAGTGATCACGTTTCACGTTGGATTTATTAACTACCAAAAGGTAAGAAGTGTTTTTTATTCTGGTGCTGCTCTGCACAAACAAGCGTGTTAGCTAGCTATTCAACGTTCCTCCATGGAAGCTGCACCTCATAGGTATAATTCTGTGGCCCTAATTCAGATAATAAATGTCATAAGAAGATGCCCAGTGCTGGTGTAACCGGTTTGAAATGGCTAGCTAGTTAGCTGTGGTGCGCGCTAATAGCATTTCAATCGGTGACGTCACTCGCTCTGAGACCTTGAAGTAGTTGTTCACCTTTGCTCTGCAAGGGCCGCGGCTTTTGTGGAGCGATGGGTAATGATGCTTCGTGGGTGGCTGTTGTTGATGTGTGCAGAGGGTCCCTGGTTCGAGGCGAGGTAGGGGCGAGGGTCCCTGGTTCAGAGGGTCCCTGGTTCGAGGCGAGGTAGGGGCGAGGGTCCCTGGTTCAGAGGGTCCCTGGTTCGAGGCGAGGTAGGGGCGAGGGTGCCTGGTTCGAGCCAGGTAGGGGCGAGGGTCCCTGGTTCGAAGCGAGGTAGGGGCGAGGGTCCCTGGTTCGAGCCCAGGTAGGGGCGAGGGTGCCTGGTTCGAGCCCAGGTAGGGGCGAGGGTCCCTGGTTCGAAGCGAGGTAGGGGCGAGGGTCCCTGGTTCGAGCCCAGGTAGGGGCGAGGGTTCCTGGTTCGAGCCCAGGGAGGGGCGAGGAGAGGGACGGAAGCTATACAGTTACACTACAAGCCTTCTCCTCAACCCTTTCTTGCTCTCTCCTCACCCGCAAAATTTCAGTTGCGTCTTGCTCCATAGGCTACRCTTGTGTGTCCATCATGCATCTAAACAACTAGCTGGCCGGCTCCATCTGCACTGATTGGTCTAAAAAACTAGCTGGCCTTCTCCATCTGCACTGATTGGTCTAAACAACTAGCTGGCCTGCTCCATCTGCACTGATTGGTCTAAACAACTAGCTGGCCTGCTCCATCTGCACTGACATTTCGAATAGACTAGAATCTAACAGACCTGATCACTGTCATCATATCTTTGTTATGACATTCTACGTCATCATTAACTCAGGAGAATTGAGGTTTATGAATCACTAAGAGTGCAGTCTCTCTCCATTACATGGCACCTGATGCAATAACTAGTCGGCCGTTTCATCTTCACGAAATGCCGAGCTAAACAATGCATGTGTCTGCCGCATCACATGATGGATACATTGAAGCGTCCTCATGGCTACTGATGTGCTACACAGATTTATTGTAGCTAACTCCATTGCCTAGGATTGATAAAAGACAACTAGCTTGGCGCTGCTCCACTCACTGATTGGGTCTAACACAGCTGCCTGCCA
>NW_019947182.1:52837-59685 GCF_002910315.2 Salvelinus sp. IW2-2015 | reverse complement strand
TTGTCTAAACAACTAGGCTGGCGCTGCTCCCATCTTCCACTGATTTGGTCTAAACAACTAGCTGGCCTGCTCCATCTTAACTGAAATTGGCTCCTTAATCAGTAAAACTTAGCTGGCCTGCTCCATCCTTGCACTTGTGTGGTCATATAACAAACTGCTTGCCTGTTCCATCGCACTGATTGCGGTCTAACACGAATTTCATAGCTGGGCCGGCCCATCTGCACTAGATAATGGTCTAACAACATAGCTGGCATGCCCATCTGCACTGATGGTCTAAACAACTAGTTGGCCGGTTCCATCGTTGACTATTTGGTGCTAAACACAGTTGGCGCTGCTCCCATCTGCAGTGATTTGGTCTAAACAACTGAGCTGGCTGCTCCATCTGCAC
Source organism: Salvelinus sp. IW2-2015 (assembly GCF_002910315.2). Taxonomy (NCBI): domain Eukaryota; kingdom Metazoa; phylum Chordata; class Actinopteri; order Salmoniformes; family Salmonidae; genus Salvelinus; species Salvelinus sp. IW2-2015. Next base: position 59,297 of record NW_019947182.1, on the reverse strand, counting down.
TGATTGGCTCTAAACAACCTAGGCCGGCCTTCGTCCATCTGCACTGAATTGGTCTAAAACAAACTAGCTTGCCGCCGTTTCCATCTGCACTGATTGTCTAAACAACTAGCTGGCCTGCTCCATCTGCACTGATTGGGTCCTAAACACTTAGCTGGCCTGTCTCCATCTGCTACTGATTGGTCTAAACAACTAGCATTGCCTGCTCCATCCTGCACTGATTGGTCTAAACAACTAGCTGGCCGGTTCTCTCTGACACTGATTTGGTCTAAACAACTAGCTGGCTCGTTCCCACTGCACTGATGGTCTAAAAACTAGCTGGCTTTCCTTGCTGCACTGATTGGTCTAAACATCTACGTGGACCTGTCTCCATCTGCACTGAGTCTGGTCTAAACAACTAGCTGGCCGCTCATCTGCACTGATTGGTCTAACAACTAGCTGGCCTGCTTCGATCTGCACTGAGTTGTGTCTCAAACAACTAGCTGCATGTCCTATCTGCACTGATTGGTCTTAAAACAACTAGCTTGGCCTGTTCCATTCTCACTGATCTGTCTTAATACAACTAGCTGGGCCGGTTCCTTCTGCCTGGATATGGTTAAACAACTAGCCTGGCGCCTTGCCAGCTCTCACTGATTGGTCACTAGAACAACTATGGCTGGCCTGCTCCATCTGCCACTGATTGTCTACACAACTGCTGGCCTGCTCCATCTGCACTGATTGGTCCTTAACATCTTGTTGGCCTGATCTCCATGCTGCACTGATTGGTGCTAATTACAACTAGCTGCTGCTCCATCGCAACTGATTGTCAAACAACTACGCTTGCCTGCTCCATTTGCACTGATTGGTCTACTAAAACTAGCCTGCCTGCTCATCTGCACTGTATTGGTCCTAATAGCAACAGCCTGCCCGGTTCATCTGCACTGATTGGTCTCGACCACTAGCTGTCGCCTGCTCCATTCTACCTGATTGGTCTAAACAACTAGCTGGCCTGCTCCATCTGCATGATTGGTCTAACACTAGCTGGCTGCCTCCATCCTAGGCATCTGATTGGTCAACAGACTAGTTGCCTGCTCCATCTAACTGATTGTGATCTCAAGCACATAGCTTGGCCTTCTCACATCTAACTCGATTTGGTCTCTTAACAACTACGCTGGCCTGCTCCATCTACACTGAGATGGTCCTACCACAACTAGCTGGCCTGTTCCCTCTGCACTGATTGTCTATAACAACTAAGCTGGCCGGTTCATTGCACTGATTGGTCTACAACAACTATGCTGTGCCGGCTTCCATCTGCACTGAATTGGTCTCACAGACAACTCAGCTGCGTCTGCTCCATCTGCTGATTGTCCTAAACAACTAGCTGTCTGGCTCCATCTGCACTGATTGGTCTAAACAACAGTTGGCCTGCTCCATCTACATGATTGGTCTAAACAACTAGCTGGCCGTTTCCATCTGCACTGATTGGTCTAACAACTAGCGGCCTGCTCCATCTGCACTGATTTGTGAGGTCATCTTTAAGGAGCCCTAAATGAAATCAACATTGTTGATTTCTCAGGTGAAAAAGGAACACAGGTTACTGGTTTAATATCTGGTAATAACCTGTTGTAATGATGACATTGAACATCCATTAATGAGTGGTTTCTAGTGTTTATATCCTGGTAAAACCTTCGTAAGGATGACATTGAATCCATAATGAGTGTTATAGTTACTAGTTTTATATCCTGGTAATAAACCTGTCGTCATGACATTGACATCCGTAATGAGTGGTTATAGATGTCACTAGGTTATCCTGGTAATAACCTGTTGTAATGAAATTGAACTTGACATCATAATGATGGTTTAAGGTATATCCTGGTAATAACCTTCGTAAGGATGACATTGACTCCATATGAGTGGTTTCTAGGTTTATATCCTGGTAATAATGTCGTAAGGATGACATTGACATCCATAATGGAGTGTTATAAGGTTACTAGGTTTATATCCTGGAATAACCTGTCCGTAATGAGGACATTGACATTCCATAATGTATTGACCTAGTGATCTTCTGGGTCCTGTAGAGTGATGACAAAGAGCCCAGAGGAGAGGAGGGGTTTGGAGGCAGTGGGCACTCCCAGCACCAGGTATGTGATCTGACCTTTTACACTTTGAAGACATGTCCTGTTTCCTGAACTGTCATTATAATATCTCTGTCCGTTTCTGACTGCGTTATAAATAATCTCTGTACCTGTTTCCCGACTGTCCGTAATAATATCTCTGTCTTGTTTTCCTGACTGTCGTAATTAATATCTCTGTCCTCGTTTCCCTGACTGTCGTTATAAATATCTCTGTCCTGTTCCTGACTGTCGTTATACATATCTCTGACCTGTTCCTGCACTGTCGTTAAATATTCTGACCCTGTTTCCTCGCTCTCGAATAATATCTCTTGTTCTGTTTCCTGACTGTCGTTATAATATCTCTGACCTGTATTCCTGACTGTCGTTATAATATCTGTCCTGTTTTCCTGACTGTCGTAATAATATCTCTGTCTGTTTCCTGACTGTCATTATATATCTCTGACGCTGTTTTCCTGACTGGCCGTTATAATATCTTCTGTCCTGTTTCCTGACTGTCATTAATAAATATCTCTGACTGTTTCCTGACTGGCCGTTATAATATCTCTGTCGCTGTTTCTGACTGTCGTTATAATATCTCTGACCTCGTTTCCCGATCTTCCGTAATAATTATCTCTGTTCTGTTTCCTGACTGTCCGTTATAATATCTCTGACTCTCCTGTTTCCTGACTGCCGCTTATAATATCTCTACCTGGCTTTACCCAGGTCTGACGTGTCATGTAAACGACTGTATCGGAACAGAGGAGGCCTCCTGAGACCAACGATTATCAATGAAGGTAGGGACCGAAGTGTTGAATGGTTGAAGGGTCTAGTCAATATTTGGGAGCCCATCCTGCTGTTTCAGACTCTTTCTCTCTCCATGTCTCCGCCTCTCCTCTCTCTGTTTCTGTTTCTGCCTCTCGTAAAACTCTCTCTCTGTATCTGTTTCGCCTCCTCTCTGTTTCCTGTTTCTGCTCTCTGTTTCCCTGCTCTCTATAACTCTCTCCTCTCTGTTTTCCTGTTTCCCGCTCTCTGTTTCCTGCTCTCTATAAACTCTCTCCCTCTCTGTTCCTGTTTCCCGCTCTCTGTTTCCTGCTCTCTATATCTCTCCCTCTCTTTTCCTGTTTCCCACGCTCTCTGTTTTCCTGCTCTCTCTAACTCTCTCCCTCTCGTTTCCTGTTCCCTCTCTCTGTTTCCTGCCTCTATACACTCTCTCCCTCTCTGTATTCCTGTTTTCCCTGCTCTCTGTTTCCTGCTCTCTACTAACTCTCTTCCCTTCTCTGTTTCTGTTTCCCCTCTCCCTGTATTCTGCTCTCTAATACTCTCTCCCTCTCTGGTTTCCTGTTCTCTCTCTCTGTTTCCTGCTTCTCTATATACTCTCTCCCTCTCTGTTTCCTGTTTCCCACTCTGTTTCCTGCTCTCTATACTCTCTCCCTCTCGTTTCCTGTTCACCTCTGCTCTGTTTCCTGGCTCTCTATAACTCTTCCCTCGTCTTTCTGTTTCCCACTTCTGTTTCCCTGCCCTGCTTATACCTCTCTCCGACTCTGTTTTCCTGTTTCCACTCTGTTTGTCCTGCTCTCTATAGGACTCTCTCCCTCTCTGTTTCCTGTTTCCTGCTCCTGCTGTCTTCCTGCTCTCTATAACTCTCCTCCTCTGTTTCCTGTTTTCCCACTTCTGTTCCCTGTCTCTCTATATACTTCTCCTCTCTGTTTTCACTTGTTTGCCCCTCTCTCTGTTCTCTCTCTATAACTCTCTCCCTCCTCTTCTGTTTCCTGTTTCCCTCTGCCTCATGTTTCTGCTCTCTAATCACTTCCCCTCCTGTTGCCTTGTTTCCCTCTCTCTGTTTCCTGGCTCTCTTATACTACTCTCTCCCCTCCATCTGCACTGATTGGTCTAAACAACTAGCTGGCCTGCTCCATCTGCACTGATTGGTCTAAACAACTAGCTGGTCTGCTCCATCTACACTGATTGGTCTAAACAACTAGCTGGCCGGCTCCATCTGCACTGATTGGTCTAAACAACTAGCTTGTCGGTTCCATCWGCACTGATTGGTCTAAACAACTAGCTGAACGATATAAACCGGTACTTTTTGTTTTGTTTTTCGAACCGGTTCATAACTTTATTTTGTTGGTTGGAACAGTGGAACATAAAGATGTTTTAGGGAGGGGGGGGTTCTGTTCAGAACAAAACGATTGGAAAATAATTTCAGTTCCAACCCTTGCTGCTCAAATTGAAAGTGCTGCGTTATAATCCCAAAAGATGGACACTTCAATATGTCCATTATATAATACATACAGGACTTGGAGGAAATCAGAGGATCTTACTACAAAGTCTATCTTATGAAATAGTTTTTGCCTAACTCAACTAACGCCTCATACCAACTGTCCAATCAGGATGTGGAATGTGTCTACAACTGTCTGACATGCTACCCAAATAGCTAACATCTCTCAACACTTCAWTAACAGATCGTTGAACTGATGAGAAATTAGAAAAAAAATCTACTTCAACATGGCTAGTGAACTTGACAGAGATTCTCTCTCTCTCTCTCTTTTTTTACCTTGAGCATCTCTTTATACTTTCCCATCTCCGAGTGGGCGGTGATGAGACAGCCCAGCACTCTGAACTTCCCCCCGGGGTCTGAGGTCTTCTCCAGCACCTTGGTCCAGACATGCAGGGCTTTGTCAGTCTGATTGGCCTGGTACAGCTTTAAGCCTTTCTCTACCTGCTGCTTGGTTTGGTCCTGGCCCATCTCTGCTACAAGGAGGTGCCTCATAAAAATATTCATCCGCTTAGGTGTTGTTTGGCTTTCAGTGGAGGACCAAGAAAGTAGATCCTTGCCCATGTACAGCGGGTTATGTTAAGAAAGTAGATCCTTGCCCATGTACAGCGGGTTATGTTAAGAAAGTAGATCCTTGAGAACAAAGAACCTCCCCCCCCCGCCCCCCCCCCCCCCCCCCCCCCCCCCCCCCACGGTGTGAGTGAGCTCTATGTCTTTTCTGACGGCTGGGTTGTGATGTAGCGTTTTAACTCCAGTCAGAGTTTTGTTGAAGGGTTGAGGTCTTTCTGTGAGGAGGGTTAGAGAGGTGCTAGCGTCTCCTAACGGACCTTGGATCTGCGAACAGAGGACAGAACAGATTCCTATAGTGACACATGGTCCAGAGTGACAGAGACATCTGCTGCAGCGCCAGCCCAGGACAGGGAGAGGAGGGGGTGGGGGAGTAGGGGACACTGGGGCGCTGACATTCCTTTCACAGGGGTGGTGGAGAGAGCAGATATTCTGGGATACCGCTGCCAGCACTTCGCAGGGAGACGGTTTCTGTAGCGTTTTCTAAAGCAGAAAATCTTCGGAGAGAACTGAAGTGTGACTCTAAAGGTGTTACTGTTGGATCGAGAAGTAGGGAGGGACACGTTTGGTTTTCCTTTCGTCTCGTCCTCAAAGTGATGAACTGAAGCGTATGAAGTGTGTTAGTTGGCTGACCTTTAATGTGCATGGATAAGTCACCTCTCTCAGTCCCACACATGACCCATACAACACTGATCCGCGCATGCTAACCGAGAGAGTATGGGTATCACACGAAGATTAGAAACAGAAATCCAACTACCTGATATTCTAAGCAGCTTGGTTATATCGAAAAGTGTTTGAATTTCTGCCATCTGTCAACATATTGGAGCTTGTTTTTTCGAAAATGCTTTATATATTCTGTATGAAATTCAACATGACTTCTTATGGAGCTTGCTTTTGAGGGGAAAGGAGGGTTTCCTATTTCTCTAGTGCAATGCGCGTGCAAATTCTTGCGAATAAACTGTCCCACAGGGCCTTAGCCGCATCAGCCCAGCAGAGGTAAGAAGCCAACGCAAGCGACGTTGCAAGAAAAACGGTCAAACTTTTACAGTGACGGGGCCATCACAACTAGTTACTATCGAATCGCAGCTTGGGTAAGTGGAAAAGGGGCCCAGCTTTTGAGTCCGTTCCGAGGGCAACAGTGAGGGGGAACGTTGGGGCGGTTAAAACGCACCGCCGAGCTTTTCTTTAATGTATAGATACAAACTCATTCTCGTACAGAGTGGGAGCCGAATGGAGTGCGAAGGCGTGTACATCAACATATAGAACGTTAAGCTCGCTGCCCTAGCGATTGGGCACAAGTCCTACTTTCTTAACATACCGCGAGTGATGTACAATGCGGGTCATTATGACGAAAAAGTGGTACTGTCCGTCTAAGCTTTCTTGGCCCAAGGGGAACGAGCTCAACCACCGGGTCACTGAAATAGCTGTCCACAGCCCACTTTCTTAAGAGCGAGCCCGATTGACAAAGCCGCCGCTGTACATGGCAAGGAATCTACTTTCGCTAGATACAATAGTCTCCGTCCCTCGG
>NW_019947182.1:43446-48219 GCF_002910315.2 Salvelinus sp. IW2-2015 | reverse complement strand
GGCATCTGACCTGGGCATCACTCACACCGTGGAGCGGGAGGGGGTCGGGGGGTTCTGGCATCTGAACTGGGAGAGGAGAGCAACAGCTATAAGCAAAGTTATTTCACAACATTGGAGGTGCAGCTTATCAAACAAACTACTCCTGATGGCTCCACGGCTGGTCACTCATTCCTGTGGGTGGGTCTAGTGGACTGGAGACACACACACAGCCACTACAACCCCCACTTTAACCCTCRCCCTGGTGTCAGCAACTGATGCTCAGAATAGTTCACAAAGTCCGACATGTTACTGGCCTTGGGTTTCAGTTGAACAGCCTCCTTAAACACATCGACGGGACAGAGCCTTGGCCTACCCAGTGTAGTGTCTGCCTGTGTTTATTCCACACATTTAGTTGAAGGTAATTCCCCCATATCGTTTCACGTTCAACCTCTTACTGCAACTGTCAATCACAGGAGGATTCTGGAGGCAACTGGGGGGTCCTGCCTTGATTGGTTAGGTGATTAATTTAAAATATATATATAAAAAATGCATAATAAATGTGGCTGTGACTGGTCAAATGTGTGAGTCAGATGGTAGGCTACCACAGGAGCCCGCTCTCAATGTTCAAAATACACCACAGACCAAAACGTATCCACAGAGGATCAATAGTTTCCAAAAAATAACTGGATTAAACATGATCACAAGCACATACAGGAAACTGCCAAAATGAAGGATTAGCCAACATAGTGTCTTAAAGGGTGTTGGGACACCATGAGCTGCCAGGACAGCTTCAAGGCTCCTTGACATAGATTCTACAAGTGGACCTAAACCATGCCAGGATTAAAAAATATATTATTTAACCTTTATTTTACTTAGGCAGAGTCAGGTTAAGAACAAATTCTTATCTTACAATGACGGCCCTACAAAAGGACCCTGCGGGGACGGGGGTGGATTAAAAATTAAAAAATAAATTAAATTAAAAATAGGATAAAACACACATCCATGACAAGATGAGACAACACAACACTACATAAAGAGAGAACCTAAGACAACAACTAATACAAGGAGACACACATGACAACAACATGGTAGCAACACAACATGACAACATCAGCATAGTAGCATCACAACATGACAAAACAATGGTAGCAACACAACATGTACACCAACATAGTAGACATCACAACATGACAACAAATGGTAGCAACACAACATGACAACAACATGGTAGTACACAAAACCATGACAACAACATGGTAAGCATGCAAATGGTAAGCATCACAATGACACAACATGTAGCAACACAACATAACAACAACATGGTAGAAACACAACATGACACAAAATGGTAGCAACACAACATGAAAACATGGTAGGAGCCACACACATGACAACAACATGGTGAGCAACACACCATGACAACCCAGCAATGTGTAGCAACACAACAACAACATGGTAGCAACACAACATGACAACAACATAGTAGCAACACGAACATGACAACAAATGGTAGTAACACAACATGAAACATGGTAGCAACACAACATGACAACCACTGGTAGCAACACAAGGAATACAACCCAGCATGGTAGCAGCACAACATGACAACACGTAGGTAGAGCAGCAACATGACCAACAACATGGTAGCAACACAACATGACAACAACATGGTAGAAACACAACATGACAAAACATGGTAGCAACTGAAGACAACATGGTAGCAACACAACATGGAACAACAACTATGGTAGCAAACAAGCATGACAAACAACATGGTAGCAACACAACATGAGCAACAACATGGATAGAAACACAACATGACAACCATGGTAGCAACACAACATGACAAACATGGTAGCGCACAAATGACAACACATGGTAGCAACACATGACAACCAGCATGGTAAGCAAAGACAACCATGGTAGAACACAAATGACAACAACATGGTAGCCACAAACATGACAACAAACATGGATAGAACACAACATGAAAACAACACTGGTAAAGCCAACACAAACATGACAAACAACATGGTAGCAACACACATGACACAACATGGTAGCAGCACACATGACAACAACATGGTAGCAACACCAACATGAAACCCAGCATGGGTAGCACACAACAACAACATGGTAGAAACACAACATGAACAACATGGTAAAGCAACACGCAACATGAACAAACAACATGGTAGCAACAACAACATGACAACAACATGGGTAGCAACACAACATGACAAAACATGGGAGCAACACACTGCGTACAACAATGTATTTGGGCACAGACAACAGCACAAAGGGCAAGAAGGTAGAGCAACACCCTTCGGACGGCTGCCGGCGCGGCTTGCCGCATGTTGCGTTTGGCTGCCGCTCGTATAACCAACCCAAACTTTTCCCAAAAAAACAAGCTCTACATCAATAGGTTGAATGGGCACATCTGGTAAAGTGGGACTTTTTTTCAAGGGCAGCTGGTTTAATCATGATGATGAAGGGAAGCACTGGTGGGCGTTTTCAGGCAGAGATTGGGGCAACATTATGAAGGATACAGAAATAAACATTTTCAAAACAGAGCTCTGAAATCATGTTGAAAAACAGAAAAAAGACTATCTTCATAAACAAGCTCTTATAATCATGTTGAATAAAGAAATAAGGCAGTTTTAAAAAACAGCTGCCAAATATAGGTTGAAATAACAGAAAATAAGCCGCTTTTTCGGCATAAACAAGCTCTAATCATGTTTGATGACATCTGTAAGGTGAAGATTTTTCAGTACGGTGTTTAATCAAGGGATGATAGGGAACGACTGTGGACAGTTTTCAGCAGAGTTGAAATTTGAAGAATACAGAAATAACCACGTTTTACAAAACAAGCTCTAAATTATGTTTGGAAAAACAGAAAAAAAAGACTTTTTCATAAACAAGCTCCAAATCATGTTGAAAGTAGCAGAAATAGAGCCAATTTTCAAAAAACAAGGCTCCAGAATCATCTGTTGAAATAGCAGAAATAAACACTTTTCCCATAAAAAGCTCTAAATTATGTTTTTTGATTGCACTCTGCTAAGTGATTTTTTTTCGTATCTCGGTATTAAGTCAGGGATGATTGTGAGACACTGTGGACCGTTTCATCAGCAAGCTTGAAGCATTGAAATAGCAGAAATAAACACTTTTTCGGCATAAAAAGCGTCTAATATAGTTGAAAAAAAGAAAAGACGACTTTTCATAAATCAAGCTCGCAAAATATGTTGAAATACAGAAATAAGCTTTTCAAAAAGCAAGCTCCAAATCATGTTAAAATAGCAGAAATTAAGCCTTTTCATAAAGCAAGCTCTAAATAATAAGTTTGATGGCAGCTCTGTAAGTGAATTTTTTTCAGATACTGTTTAATACAGGATGATAGAAGCACTCTGGACAGGTTATTCAGGCAAGTTGCAAAATTGGAAGATACAGAAATAAGGCACTTTTCCATAAACAAGCTCTAATCATCATGTTTGATGACATCAGTACGGATTTTTTTTCAAGGTAGCTAGTTTGAACTCAGATGATTGGAACAGCTGTGGACAGTGGTTTGCAGGGGCAAGTTGCAGCATTGAAATACAGAACATAAACACTGTTTCAAAAGCAAGGCTCTAAATATGTGAAGAAACAGAAAAAACATTTGTCCTAAACCCACGCTCTAAATCATTGTTGAAATAAGAAATAGCACTTTTCAAAACAAAAAGAAAGCTCAAATCATGTTGAAATAGGCAGAAATAAACACTTTTCGCAAAAACAGAGATATTAGATCATTGTTTGATGCAGCTGCTGTAAGTGAAATTTTTTTTCAGGCATGTTATAATGCAGAGATGAATAGGAAACTGTGGAAGTCTTTCCAGGAAGTTGAGCAAATGAAATAGGAAGAAATAAGAAACACTTTTCAAAAAGCAAGCTCTAAATCATGTCTGAAAACAGAAAAAAGCACTTTTCCATAAATCAAGCACAAATCATGTTGAAATACAGAAATAGCAGCATATTTATCATAGGATAAACACAGCTCCAATGATCATGTTGAAATAGCAGAAATAAGCATTTTTCTCATAAACAAGCTTAAAAATATCGCTTTTGATGGGGCACTACTTGTAAACGAGTAGACTTGACATTTTTTCAGTACTGTTTAATAGGATGAGGAAAATAAATTTCATGGAGGAACATGTGGACGAAGGTTTCTAAACAGGCAAGTTGGGCAAACATAGACCATTTTGAGAAGTTATCAGGGTTTTATTGAAATAAACCTGAGGTGTAATACGTGTTTTTTTATTCCATACTTTTTTTCTTTTCAAAACGAAGATCTAAAGTTACATTTTTCAATTGAACATGATCTGGAGCTTGTTTGAAAAAGGGTGCGCGTTTTTTATTTTGTAATTTACATGATTGGAGCTCTTGTGTTTATGGAAAGTGTTTTTTCTGTTTTTTTTTCGAACAGTGTTTTTAGGTAGAGGTAGAGGCTGCTGTTTTTGGAAAAGTGTTTTATTTTGTAGTTTCATATTCTAATGGTTGGACGCGAAGGCGCAGTTGCACTTGCTGAAATTCAAGTGTTTTATGCCTGATTAAACGTAATTGAAAATACTTACAGAGGGCATCAGACAGTGATTTTTGAGAGTTGTTTATGGACAGTGCTTATTCACTTGTATTTCAAACATGATTGGCAGTGTTTTGAAAAGTGCTTATTTTAATTTTTTCTGTATCACATGATTTGGAGGTTGGTTTATGGAAAGTGTTGTGATTCCGTTTTTTTCTGTTTTCAACAGTGATTATTAG
>NW_019947182.1:36604-43298 GCF_002910315.2 Salvelinus sp. IW2-2015 | reverse complement strand
GCTCTGAGGCTGAGGGGACAGCTCATGACTGGCTGACGGCTCTGGACGCTCATGGTGGCTGACGGCTCTGGACGCTCATGGCTGGCTGACGGCTCTGGACGCTCATGGCTGGGCAAACGGCTCTGGCGCTCATGCTGTGCTGACGGCTCTGGACGCTCATGGCTGGCTGACGGCTCTGGCACGCTCATGCTGGCTGACGGCTCTGGACGCTACATGGCTGGCTGACGGGCTCCTGACGCTCATGGCTGGCTGACGCTGACGCTCATGGGCTGGCTGGGCGGCTCTGGACGCTCATGGCTGGCTGGCGAGCTCTGGACGCTCAATGGCTGGCTGGCGGCTCTGGACGCTCATGGACTGCGTTGGCGGCTCTGGCCAGATCCCTGTCTGGTTGGCGGCTCTGGCAGAATCCTGTCTGCGATTGGCGGCTCTGGCAGATCCTGTCTGGTTGGCGGCTTCTGCAGATCCTGTCTGTTGGCGGCTCTGGCAGATCCTGTCTGGTTGGCGGCTCTGGGGCAGATCCTGTCTGAGTTGCGGACTCTGGCAGATCCTGAACTGACGATGGCTCTAGCGGGGCTCCTGACTGGACGCGGCGGCTCTACGGCTCGGGACAGACGGCGCTCTTCTAACGCTCGGGACAGACGGATGGACTCAGACGGCGCTGGGAGACGGATGGCTCAGACGCGCTGGGGGAGACGGATGGCTCAGACGGCGCTGGGGAGACGGATGGCATCAGACGGCGCTTGGGGGACGGATGGCTCCAGACGGCGCTGGAACGGATGGCTCAGATGGCGCTGAGGAGACGGATGGCTCATTATGGCGCTGAGGAGACGGATTGGCTCAGATGGCGCGTCGGAGACGGATGCTCAACTTAGATCCTGTCTAGCGGAGAGGCTTTGGCTGCTCCTGTCTGGCGGACAAAGGCTCTAGGCGGGCTCCTGCGTTCTGGGGAAGCTTCTAGCGGGCTCCAGTTCTGGCGGAATGGCTTTCTGTAGGCTCATGGCAGACGGGCGCTTTGCAGGCTCAGTGCAGACTTGGCGGGCTTTGAAGGCTCAATACAGACGCGGCAGTTCATGCGGGCCGCTTGGCAGACGGACAGTTCAGGTCGCCGTTGGGCAGACGGCAGGACTCTGGCCGCTCTGGACGCACTGTAGGCCTGGTACGTGGTGCCGAACTGGACGCACGACTGGAGACACGCAACTCAAGCCTAGTGCGCGGGAGCAGGACAGGCCACACTGACTCTCAAAGCGCACTATAGCCTGGTGCGTTCAGGTCACCGGCCAACTGGTGGCCACCGGGGCTGAGTGCACGCACCTCAGGACGAGTACGGGAGAAGGAACCGTACTTTACAGTGCGTTACGGGCTCTGGAGACGCACAGAGGCTTAGTGCGTTGTTTGTCGGAACTGGAGGCACCGAACTGGATACACGCACCATAGGAAAAAGTGCGTGGAGGAGGAACAGGGCTCTGGAGACGCACTGGAACCTGGTGCTATGTAGGCACTGGTGTACTGCTATCTGGCGGGGAGTCATAGCGCCGGAAATACCGGACCGTGCAGGCGTACTGGCTCTCTTTGAGCATGAGGCCTGCCCAACCTTACCTGGTTGAATATGCTCCGGTCGCCCGACCAGTGCGGGAGGTGGAATAACCCGCACCGGGCTATGTAGGCGAACCGGGGAACATGCGTAAGGCAGGTGCCATGTATTGCCGGCCCGGATGGAGACGTCACTGGAGACCAGACGCGTTGAGCGCCTCATGACACCTGGCTCAAATGCCCAATCTAGGCCCTAACCAGTGCGGGAGGTGAATAACCGCACCGGGCTATGCACACTTACAGGAGACACGTGCGGCCTCTACTGCGTAACACGGTGTCTGCCCGTTACTCCCGCTCTCCACGGTTAGCCTGGGAATGCGCGCAGGTCTCCTACTGCCCTTGGCCCCACTTTATAACAACCTTCTTGCGCTCCCCCCAAGAAATTTTTGGGGTTTCTTCACGGGCTGCGTACCTTCATAAATCCCGGTCTCGAGCTTGATTCTCCGGCTTCCATCCACGTCTCCTTGCTGCCTCCTCATACCACCGCTGTTGGGCTGAGTGGCGCTGCCTCCATCTCCTCACGAGCGCCGCGATATTCCCCAATGTCGCCCAGTGTCCTTTTCCTCAATACTTCCTCCCAAGTCCATTATTCCTGTTGTAAGCAGGCCACTGCTCGAATTCACGCCGCTTGGTTCTGATCGGTGGTGGTTTCGTAGTCTGATAACGCGTTTCCTCCTCCTCTTCTATCCGAAGAGGAGGAGCAGGGATCTGAACCAAAATGCAGCGGATTTGTGAAGACATAATGATTTATTAAAGTAAAGACGAAAAAACACGGAAAACGAAATACACTTGAATAATTAACAAAATAACAAAACGGAGTAAGACAGGACCTGGACATGGAACTTACAATAAACCACGAAGAACTCACGAACAGGACAACAGACTACAAAAAACCAGAGACAGTCCCGTATGGTGCAGACAAACACTGACACAGGAGACAACCACCCACAACGACACTGTGAAACAACCTACCTAAATATGACTCTCAATCTAGAGAAACGCCAAAACACCTGCCTCAATTGAGAGCCATACCAGGCAACCCTAAACCAACAAGAAACAGTAAACATAGAATGCCCACCCCAAAAACTCACGTCACTGGACCCAACTTAACACATAAAACAAACTAACAGAAATAGGTCAGAATGTGCACCCCTTCATTCCCTTCCTTTTTTATCTTCTCACCCCCTATTCCCTTCCTGTTTTTATCTCTCACCCCTTCATTCCCTTCCCTGTTTTCTCTCACCCTTGATCCCTCCCTGTTTTATCTCTCACCCCCTTTATCCCTTCCCTGTTTTTATCTCTCACCCCCTTTATTCCCTTCCCTGTTTTTATCCTCACCCCTTATTCCTTCCCTTTTTTATCTCTTCACCCCCTTTATTTCCCTTCCCTTTTTATCTCTCACCCCCTTATTCCCTCCCTGTTTTTATCTCTCACCCCCTTTATTCCCTTCCCTGTTTTTTCTCTCCACCCCTTTATTCCCTTCCTGTTTTATCTCCACCCCTTTATTCCTTCCTGTTTTATCTCTCACTCCCCTTTATTTCCCTTCCTGTTTTTATCTCTCACCCCCTTTATTCCCTTCCCTGTTTTTATCTCTCACCCCCTTTATTCCCTTCCTGTTTTTATCTCTCACCCTTATTCCCTTCCTGTTTTTATCTCTCCACCACTTTATTCCTTCCCTGTTTTTATCTCCACCCCCTTTATTTCCTTCCCTGTTTTTATCTCTCACCCCCTTATTCCCTTCCCTGTTTTTATCTTCTCACCCACCTTTTATTCCCTTCCCTGTTTTTTATCTCTCACCCCCTTTATTCCCTTCCCTGTTTTTAATCTCCTTCACCCCCTTTATTCCCTTCCCTGTTTTTATCTCTCACCCCTTTATTTCCCTTCCCTGTTTTTATCTCTCACCCCCTTTATTCCTTCCCTGTTTTATCTCGCACCCCCTTTATTCCCTTCCCTGTTTTTATCTCTCACCCCCTTTATTCCCTTCCCTGTTTTATCTCGCACCCCCTTTATTCCCTTCCCTGTTTTTATCTCTCAACCCCTTTATTCCTTCCCTGTTTTTATCTCTCACCCCTTTATTCCCTTCCCTGTTTTTATCTTTCACCCCCTTTATTCCTTCCTGTTTTTTATCTCTCACCCCTTTATTCCCTTCCCTGTTTTATCTCTCACCCCTTTATTCCCTTCCCTGTTTTTATCTCTCACCCCTTTATTCCCTTCCCTGTTTTTATCTCTCACCCCCTTTATTCCCTTCCCTGTTTTTATTTCTCCGGTTTTTAACCCTTCTCGTTATCTCCGGACACTATCCTTTAAACCCCTTCCCTTTAACAGTAACCCTCTACCTGAAAGGTCTTTAACCATTCCCTTTAACAGTAACCCTCTACCTGAAAGGTCCTTTAAACCCTTCCCTTTAACAGTAACTCTCTACCTGAAAGGTCCTTTAACCCTTCCCTTTAACATAACCTCTACCTAAAGGTCCTTTAAACCTCCCTTTAACAGTAACCCTCTACCTGAAAGGTCTTTAACCCTTCCCTTTAACAGTAACTCTCTACCTGAAAGGTCCTTTAACCCTTCCCTTTAACAGTAACCCTCTACCTGAAAGGTCCTTTACCCTTCCTTTAACAGTAACCTCTCTACCTGAAAGTCCTTTAACCCTTCCCTTTAACAGGAACTCCTCTACTGAAAGTCTTTAACCCTTCCCTTAACAGTAACTCTCTACCTGAAAAGGTCCTTTAACCCTTCCTTTAACAGTAACCCTCTACCTTGAAAGGTCCTTTAACCATTCCCTTTAACAGTAACCCTCTACCTGAAAGGTCTTTAACCCTTCCCTTTAACAGTAACCCTCTACCTGAAAGTCCTTTAACCCTTCCCTTAACAGTAACTCTCTACCTGAAAGGTCCTTTAACCCTCCCTTTAACAGTAACTCTCTACCTGAAAGGTCCTTTAACCCTTCCCTTTAACAGTAACCCTCTACCTGAAAGGTCTTTAACCCTCCTTTAACAGTAACCCTCTACCTGAAAGGTCCTTTAACCCTTCCCTTTAACAGTAACCTCTACCTGAAAGGTCCTTTAACCCTTCCTTTAACAGTAACTCTCAGCCTGAAAGGTCTTTAACCATTCCCTTTAACAGTTAACCCTCTACCTGAAAGGTCCTTTAACCATTCCCTTTAACAGTAACCCTCTACCTGAAATGTCCTTTATAACCCTTCCCTTTAACAGTAACTCTCTACCTGAAAGGTCCTTTAACCCTTCCCTTTAACACCTAACCTCTCTTACCTGAAAGTCCTTTAACCCTTCCCTTTAACAGTAACTCTCTACCGGAAAGTCCTTTAACCCTTCCCTTTAACAGTAAACTCTCTCTACCTGAAAGGTCCTTTAACCCTTCCCTTAACCATTCGGGGTAGGGGGCAGCATTTTCACCTTTGGATAAATAGCATGCCCAAATTCAACTGCCTGCTCCTCATCCCCAGAATATAAGATATGCATATTGTTAGTAGATTTAGATAGAAAACACTCTGAAGTTTCTAAAACTGTTTGAATCATGTCTGTGAGTATAACAGAACTTATGTAGCAAGCAAAACCCTGAGCACAAACCATTCAGATTTTTATTTTTGAGGTCACTGTCTTTTCAATGAGTTTTCATTAGGAAACCAGATTTCTAAAGGACTTGTTTGCAGTTCCTACCGCTTCCACTGGATGTCACCAGTCTTTAGAAATTGGTTGTTTTTACTTTGTGTAATGAAGAAGTACGGCCATCTTAAATGAGAGTCACTTGAAGTGGATTGTTTGAGAGAGGCACATTACCAGAAAAGTTGCGTCGGTTTGTTTTCTTTTTGTATTGAACACAGATCATCCCGTCTTCAATTTGATCGATTATTAACGTTTAAAAATACCTAATGTTGTATTACAAAAGTAGTTTGAAATGTTTTGGTAAAGTTTACATGTAGTTTTTGAGATATTTTGTAGTGACGTTGCGCAAGTTGGAAGCTGTGTGTTTCTGGATGAAACGCGCCAAATAAATGGACATTTTGGATATATATCGACGGAATTAATCGAACAAAAGGACCATTTGTGATGTTYATGGGACATATTGGAGTGCCAACAAAAGAAGTTCGTCAAAGGTAAGGCATGAATTATATTTTTATTTCTGCATTTTGTGTCGTGCCTGCAGTGTTGAAATATGTTACTCTCTTTGTTTACTGTTGTGCTATCATCAGATAATAGCATCTTATGCTTTCGCCGAAAAGCCTTTTTGAAATCTGACATGTTGGCTGGATTCACAACGAGTGTAGCTTTAATTTGGTATCTTACATGTGTGATTTAATGAAAGTTTGATTTTTATAGTATTTTATTTGAATTTGGCGCTCTGCATTTTCCCTGGCTATTGGCCAGGTGGGACGATTGCGTCCCACCTACCCCAGAGAGGTTAACCATTCCCTTTAACACTAACCCTCTACCTGAAAGGTACTTTAACCGTTTAATACAGAGTTATTGTTTGATCTTAACTTTATCCCTATGCCGTTTTGAATATTAAATCGTTTTCCTATCCACCGTGCTTCTACATCAGCATTGCTTGCTGTTTGGGGATTTAAGYTGAGTTTCTGTACAGCACTTTGAGATATCGGCTGATGTAAAAAGGCTTAATAAATGCATTTGATTGAATAGGGTCCAGTATGCAGCTTGAAGGTTTAGAGGCCATGACTATTTTCATCAATGTGTCAAGAGATATAGTCTTAAAAAACTTGAGTGTCTCCCTTGATCCTAGGTCCTGGCAGAGTTGTGCAGACTCAGGACAACTGAGCTTTGGAGGACTTTTTCCATAAACAAGTCTCCAAATCATGTTTGAAATACAGAATAAGCACTTTTTCCAACAAAAACAAGCTTCCAAATCATGTTGAAAATATCAGAAATAAACACGTTTCCATAAACAGAAGCTCTAATCATGTTTGATGAGGGCTCTGTAAAGTGGATTTTTTTCAGTACTGTTAAATTTCTGGATGATAGGGAAACACTGTGGGACAGTTTTCAGACAAGTTGCAAACCATTGGCTCGGTTTCAAATTCCCCCAATGACAGCTGTTCATTATTTAACCTCTTTTTCTCCATGGTTTT
>NW_019947182.1:19690-30612 GCF_002910315.2 Salvelinus sp. IW2-2015 | reverse complement strand
AATACACAGATTTAAAGAGGTGTCCGTAATTTGCTTTCTAATGATCATGATCTTTTCGTCAAAGAAGTTAATGAATTTATCACTGCTGAAGTGAAAGCCATCCTCTCTTGAGGGAATGCTGATTTTTAGTTAGCTTTGCGACAGAATCCAAATAAAATTTTGGGATTGTTCTTATTGTCCTCAATTATTAAGTTGGTAAAAATAGGATACCCTCACTGCGAGGGATCTTCGATACTGCACGGTACTGTCTTCCAAGCTAATCGAAGACTTCCAGTTTGATGTAGCGCCAATTCCATTCCAATTTTCTGGAAGCTTGCTTCAGGGCATTGGTATTTTCTGTAAACCAGGGAGCTAGTTTCTTATGACAAATGTTTTTAGTTTTTTAAGGGTGCGACTGCATACAATCTCTCTCTTGTGCGTGTTTGTTTTATGTATTTCGGTCCTTTTGTGTGGGCTTGGTATTACTACATGTATTTGGTAATTTTGAGTAAAGTTACTTTTATTACTCATCTCTGCTGTCCTGCGCCTGACTCCTCTGCACCAGCTACACCCAGACCTTTTACCCTGACGTCCTTGGGTAGGTGGAGGGAGTCTGGAAGGGCATCTAGGAATCTTTGGGTTGTCCGAGAATTTATAGCACGACTTTTGATGATCCTTGGTTGGGGTCTGAGCAGATTATTTGTTGCGATTGCAAACGTAATAAAATGGTGGTCCAATATTTCCAGGATTATGAGGAAAAACATTAAGTTCCAGAATATTTATTCCACGGGACAAAACTAGGTCCAGAGTATGACTGTGGCAGTGAGTAGATCCGGAGACATGTTGGACAAAACCCACTGAGTCGATGATGGCTTCAAAAGCCTTTTGGAGTGGGTCTGTGGACTTTTCCAGTCACCAAAAATTAGAATATTATCTGCCATGACTACAAGGTCCGATARGAATTTAGGGAACTCAGGGAGGAAACCTGTATACGGCCCAGGAGTAGGCTGCATAGATTTCACGACTAGAAGATTTTTTTTGAAATTTGAAATTTGCTATCGTATATGTTAGCAACACCTCCGCYTTCATGCACGGGGGAGATGGTCACTAGTGTACCCAGGAGAAGAGGCCTCTGTTTTACCTCTTTCCCTTTTCTGTCTTCTACACCTCTCTTCCCAYYCCCTCATTCTTCCTTGTTTTATAATGCACACCATATGTGCATTGAAGTACAGATTGAAGTACAGATTAAACTTGAATTTATAATATAATATTACAATTATCATAATTATAATGCATGTATTATGTATTTATAACACCTGGATAATGAACTTCTTTCARTAAAGCGTTTCACATTCTCCACTGGTTGAAATCCACTGGAAATAGGCCTATATCCACCCCCTATATCCACCCCTATATCCACCCCATATATCCACCCCTTATATCCACTCCACCCCCTAGATAAGCCTATATCCACCCCCTATATCCACCCCCTATATCCACCCCCTATATCCACCCCCTATAATCCACCCCTATATCCACCCTTATATCCACTCCACCCCCTAGATAAGCCTATATCCACCCCCTATATCACCCCCTATATCCCACCCCTTTATATTCCACCCCCTATTATCCACCCCCTATATCCACCCCTTATATCCACTCCACCCCCTAGATAAGCCTATATCCACCCCCTATATGCACCCCCTATATCCACCCCCTATATCCACCCCTATATCCACCCCCTATATCCACCCCCTATATCCACCCCTTATATCCACTCCACCCCCCTAGATAAGCCTATATCCACCCCCTATATCCACCCCCTATATCCACCCCCTATATCCACCCCCTATATCCACCCCCTATATCCACCCCCTATATGCACCCCCTATATCCACCCCCTATATCCACCCCTATATCCACCCCCTATATCCACCCCCTATATCCACCCCTTATATCCACTCCACCCCTAGATAAGCCTATATCCACCCCCTATATCCACCCCTATATCCACCCCCTATATCCACCCCCTATATCCACCCCCTAGATAGGCCTATATCCACCCCCTATATCCACGCCCCATATTCACCCTCTAGATAGAATGTTATGAACAGTATAGGCTTAAGGGCCTAACGTTTCATGTTGAGCAACTCTCTCAAAATGTCCTTTTTACCTTATGTCAAATATTTATCTGTTCACAATCAGGAGGAATGAGAAGTTCCGTTGAAAGTGTTGAGCACAAAACTCTGAGTCACGTTTCCTAATCACAGTTAACACACGCAACGTTCCCTCTGGTGAACTTCCTGTATACAAGGGGTCTGTTCCTTCCTCAGTAAAACCTCCCCCTCCCCCATTAATAATGCCTCTTTAATAATGTTTATAATCTTACATTACTCATCTTCATATGTATATACTGTATTTTATACCATCTATTGCATCTTGCCTATGCCGCTCGGCCATCGCTCATCCATATATTTATATGTACATATTCTCATTCACCCCTTTAGATGTGTGTATAAGGTAGTTGTTGGGAATTGTTAGATTAGTTGTTAGATATTACTGCACTGTCTGAACTAGAAGCACAAGCATTTTCGCTACACTCACAATAACATCTGCTAACTATGTGTATGTGACCAAAACAATTTGATTTGATTTGATGTTATATGTAGCCAACAGAGTATGAACTTGCAATAATTGATTGCAGTAATCAAATTCAACGTATCACAACAGCTTGAGTGTAGAGTTTTTAATAAACCGGTAGTTCCCACCGATACAAACTAGCTTGTTATCGCTGGAGGTGTGCCAAACAGTGCCTTTTCTCTTGACCTTGGGAGTAAAAAAACCGCTCAATGAGGATTCTTACAAACATCGATTAGTTGTCAAAACACCTGCCAGAGATGTCAACTCCAAGTCTGAAATCATATGAGACCTCTGACAAAATAGAAGAGGCAAAGGAATGTGTAGGAAGGGCTTTGCTTTGCGGCCCAGGGGGTCTTCCCTGGCAGTCGTAACTACATTTGTCTAAAAAAGAATTAGTTTTAAAAAATTAGTTCAGAATAAAAAATATATACTTACAAAACTATCAACGCAAACACGTAAACTGTTGGTCCCGTGTTTCCATGAGCTGAAACAAAAAGTCCAGAAATGTTTCCTATCGCACAAAAAGCTAATTTCTATAAAATGTGTGGACATTTGTTTACATCCCGTTTAGTGAGCCTTCTTCCTTTGCCAAGATAATCCATCCACCCTGACAGGTGTGGCATGTCAAGAAGCTGAATTAAAATAGCATTTGACCATTACACAGGTGCAACCTTGTGCCGGGGACAATTAAAAGGCCACTCTAAAATGTGACTTTTTGTTCACGATGGCACAATAGCACAGGGTGTCTAAAGTTTGACGGGAGCGTGCAATTGCCGATGCTGACGTAGGAAATTCCACCAGAGCAGGTGCCAGAGAAATGAATGTTATTTCTCTATGAAAGCCGCCTCCCAACGTCTGTTTAGAGAATTTGGCAGTACGTCAACCTGATTCCACAACACAGACGAACATGTACCACGCCAGCCAGGACAACGCACATCCGTCTTTTTCCACTGCGGGATGCATCCGTGTGCTTTTGTCCTCACCAGGGTCTTGACCCTGACTCGAGTTTGGGTGTACAAACTACGTGGGGATTAATCACCCTACGATGGTATCCTGGGAAAAGTGTGCTCTTCACTCGATTTTAATCCCGGTTTCAACTGTACCGGGCAGAATGCAGCGGTGTGGGCGAGCGTTTTTGCTAGTGTCAACGTTATGAACAGAGTGCCCATGTTGGGGTTATGGGTATGGTAGGCATAAGCTACGCACAACAGCACACAATTGATTTATCGATGGGCATTTGAATGCACATAGATTCCTTGACAACATTCCTGAGGTCCCATTCGTGCTACCATTCACCGCCACATCACTCATGTTTCAGCATGATAATGGCACAGCCCATGTCGTCCCTTTGTACATAACTCTGGAAGATGCAAATGTCCCAGTTCTTCCATGGTCTGCTCACTTCATTTACTTGTTTTTATTTACCTTTATTTTACCAGTTAAGAACAATTCTTATTTACATAACGGCCTACCAAAGGCAAAAGGCCTCCTGCTGGGACGGGGACTGGGATTAAAAATAATAATAAAATGAAAATATAGAACAAAACACACATCACGACAAGAGAGACAACACTACTTAGAGACCTAAGACAACAACATAGCATTCAGCACACATGCAACACAGCATGGTAGCAACACAACATAACAACAACATGGTAGCAACACAAACTGAACAAGCAGACAACATGGTAGCAGCACAAAACATGGTACAAATATTATTGGGCACAGACAACAGCACACAAGGGCCAAGAAGGTAGACAAGCATACATCACGCAAAGCAGCCACAACTGTCAGTAAGAGTGTCATGATTGAGTCTTCGAAAGAAGGAGATAAAATGTCACCCATTGAGCATGTTTGGGATGCTCTGTTTCTGCCAAAATCCAGCAATGTTGTTTTTTCACCCTCATCATTCTACACACAATACCCATAATACCTAGCAAAAACAGGTTTACATCTTTTTAGCAAATGTATTAAAAATAAAAAACTGAAATATCACATATACATAGTAATATTTCAGACCTTTTATTCAGTACTTTGTTGAAGAACCGTCGGCAGTGATTACAGTCTCAAGTCTTCTGGGTATGACGCTACAAGCTTGGCACACCTGTATTTGAGTTTCTCCCATTCTTCTCTGCAGATCCTCTCAAGCTCTGTCAGGTTGGATGGGGAGCGTCGCTGCACAGCTATTTTCAGATCTCTCCAGAGATGTTTGATCGGGTTCAAGTCCGGGCTCTGGATGGGCCACTCAAGGACATTCAGAGACTTGTCCCGAAGCCACTCCTGCATTGTCTTGGCTGTGTGCTTAGGGTCGTTGTCCTGTTGGAAGGTGAACCTTCGCCCCAGTCTGAGGTCCTGAGTGCTCTGGAGCAGGTTTTCATCAAGGGCCTCCCTGTACTCTGTTAATCTTTCCCTCGATCCAGACTAGTCTCCCAGTCCCTGCTGCTGAAAAACATACCCATAGCATGATGCTGCCACCACCATGCTTCACCGTAGGGATGGTGCCAGGTTTCTTCCAGACGTGATGCTTGGCATTCAGGCCAAATAGTTAAATCTTGGGGTCAACAGACCAGATGATCTTGTTTCTCATGGTCTAAGAGTCCTTTAGCTATCGTTTGGCAAACTCCAAGTGAGCTGTCATGTGCCTTTTACTAAGTAGTGGCTTCCGTCTGGCCACTCTACAATAAAGGCTTGATTAGTGGAGTGCTTCAGAGATGGTTGTCCTTCTGGAAGGTTCTCCCATCAACACAGAAGATTTTTAGAGCTCTGTCAAAGTGACCATTGGGTTCTTAGTCACCTTCCTGACCGAGGCCCTTCTCCCCCAATCGCTCAGTTTGGCCAGGCGGCCAGCTCTTGGAAGACTCTTGGTGGTTCCTAACTTCTTCCATTTAAGAATGATAGAGGCCACTGTGTTCTTGGGGACCTTCAATGYTGCAGAAATGTTTTGGTACCCTTCCCCAAATCTGTTTCTCGGCACAATCCTGTCTCGGAGCTCTACGAACAATTTCTTCGACCTCATGGCTTAGTTTTTGGTCTGACGTGCACTGTCAACTGTGGGACCTTATATAGACAGGTGTGTGCCTTTGCAAATAATGTCCAATCAATTGACTTTACCACAGGTGGACTGCAATTAAATGTTAGAAACATCTCAAGGATGATCAATGGAAACAGGATGCACACCTGAGCTCAATTTCGAGTCTCACAGCAGAGGGTCTGAAAACTTAAATAAGGTATTTCATTTTTTTTTTTTTTTTATACATTTCCAAAGATTTCTAAAAACCTGTTTTCACTTCGTCATTATGGCGTATTGTGTGTAGATTGATGAAAAAAGGCAAGGGGTGTGAATACTTTCCAAATGCACTGTATATGGTCCTCCTTTGACCTTGTCATATACTGCAGTGAGTGGTGTGTTAATACGATCCTGAGTGGTGTGTTACTACGATCCTGAGTGGTGTGTTAATACGATAGTGAGTGGTGTGTTAATACGATCCTGAGTGGTGTGTTAATACAGTAGTGAGTGGTGGGTTAATACGATCCTGAGTGGTGTGTTAATACGGTTTATAAATTAACAGCATTGAATACAGTTTAAATTAACATCTCACGAATACAGTATAAATTAACATGTCACACAATACAGTATAAATTAACATGTCCACTAATACAGTATAAATTTAACATGCACTGAATACAGTATTAAATTAACATTGTCACTAACACAGTTTAAATTAACATGTCACTGAACACAGTTTACAATTAACATGTCCTGAAATATAGTAGTAAATTAACATGTTCACTTGAATAAGTATAAATTAACATGTCACTGAATACAGATTAAATTAACATGTCACTGAATTACAGTATAAATTACATGGTCACTCACTACAAGGGTATAAATAACATGTCACTGAATACAGTATAAATTAACATGTCACTCACTACATATAAATTAAACATGTCACTGAATACAGTAAAAAAAAAATAAAACAAAATTAATTTATATTAATATAAAAAAAAAAATTAAAAAAAAAATAAATAAAATAAAATAAAAAATAAAAAAAAAATAAAGAAAAAATAAAAAAAAAAAAAATAATAAATTAACATGTCACTGAATACAGTATAAATTAACATGTCACTTGAATACAGTATAAATGAACATGTCACTCACTACAGTATAAATTAACATGACACTGAATACAGGTATAAATTAACATGTCACTGAATACTGATAAATTAACGATTGTCACCACTACAGTATAAATTAACATGTCACGGGAATACAGGATAAATTAAACATGTCACTGAATACAGTATAAATTAACATGTCAACTGAATAGAGTATAATTAACATGTCACTCCACTACAGTATAAATTAACATGTCACTCACTACAGTAAAATTAAACATTCACTTCACTTACAGTATAAATTAACATGTCACTCACTACCCAATATAAATTAACATGTCTCTCCCACTACCGTATTAACATGGCACCACTACAGTATAAATCGCTCTGGCTTTACCGCACGGCCAAGCTGTAACGGAGCCGCCAAGTCGAATCCAAGAGGCTCTTAACAGCTTCTACCCCCGCAAAGCCATAAGACTCGCTGAACATCTAGTCAAATGGCTTCCCAGACTATTTGCATTGCCCCCCCCCCCTTCTTGCTATGCTGCTGCTTACTCTGTTATTATCTATGCATAGTCACTTTAACTTCTTACCTATATGTACTATTTACCTCGACACCGTCTGTACACGCTCGTCGTTTAGGAGAAAGGAGAGGACGGACCAAACTCTGCAGCGGTGAGTATTCATATTTAATGCAAACCGAAATACTCATCTAAACAACAAAAAATAACGATAAACGAGAATAAACGAACAGCCTGTCTTGGTGACGTACACAAAGACACAGAAACAAACACCAAAACCAAAAGTGAAACCAGGCCTGCCTAAGTATGATTCTCACATCAGGGACAACGAGTTGACAGCTGCCTCTGAGTTGAGAATCATACCAGGCCGAACACAAAACCCAACATAAAAAACACACTAAGGACGCCCACCCAACTCACGCCTGACCATACTAAATAAAGACAAAACAAAGGAAATAAGTCAGAACGTGACAGTGCCCCCCCACACATTGGAACTCTGTACCGGACCCCCCTGTTATATCCTCCCACATTGACTTCGTACCGGTACCCCCTGTATATAGCCTCCACATGACTCTGTACCGGTTACTCCCTGTTAGATAGCCTCCACATTTGACGCTTGTACCGGGTACCCCCTGTATATAGCCTCCACATTGACTCTTACCGGTACCCCCCTGTAGATAGCCTCCACATTGACTCTGTACCGGTACCCCCTGTAGATAGCCTCCACATTGACTCTTACCGGTACCCCCCTGTAATAGCCTCCACATTGACTCTGTACCGTACTCCCTGTATATAGCCTCCACATTGACTCTGGTACCTAGTACCCCCCTGTATATAGCTCCACATTGACTCTTGTACCGGTACCCCCCTGATATAGCCTCCACATTGACTCTGTATCCGGTACCCCCTGTATATAGCCTCCACATTGACTCTGTACCGGTACCCCCCTGTATATAAGCCTCCACATTACTCTGTACCGTACCCCCTGTATATAGCCTCCACATTGACTCTGTACCGTACCCCCCTGTATATAGCCCTCCACAGTGACTCTGTACCTTTACCCCCTGTATATAGCCACACATTGACTCGGTGTTACCGGTACCCCCTGGATATAGCCTCACATTGGACTCGTGTACCCGGACCCCCTGTATATAGCGCTCCAATTGAACTCTGTACTGGTACCCCTGTATATAGGCCCTCCACATTGACTCTGTACCGGCTACCCCCCTGTATATAGCCTCCACATTGAACTCTGACCGTACCCCCCTGTATATTAGTCTCCACATTGACTCTGTACTGGTACCCCCTGATATAGCCTCCACATTGGACTCTGCTACCGGTACCCCCCTGTATATAGCCTCCGACCATTGACTCTTACCGGTACCCCCTGTATATAGTCCGACGATCTCACATGTGACTCGTGTACTAGGTACCCCCGCGGTTATATATGCCAAGCCTCCACAGTGGTATACACTCTGTGACCGGTACCCCCCTGTATATAGCCTCCACATTGACTCTTGTACCCTGATTACGGTCTCCAAATTGTACTCGTTGTACGGTTCCCCCTGTATATAGCGCTCCACATGACTCTGTACCGGTACCCCCCTGTATTATACCTCCACATTGGACTCTGTACGGTTACCCCCTGTATTATAGCCTCCAACATTGACTCTCTACCGGTTTACCTCCTTAATATAGGCCTCCACAGGACTCGACCGACCGTTATATCTCCCTACATTGTAGTTCAGTATATAGCTGCATAGCTATTGATACCGGTACCCCCTGTATATAGCCTCCACATAGGACTCTGTACCGTACCCCCTGTAGATAGCCTCCACAATAGAATCTGTACCGTACCCCCCCCAGGCCAACAAAAGCAGAAACGACCGTGAAGCTTACTAGGTCTATAGGCCATAACAAAGCAACTACCACAACACCAAAGGGAAAAGGCTGGCCTAAGTATGATTTCCAATCAGAGACAACGAATAGAACAGCAGTCCCTGATTGAAACCATACCCTGCCAAACAAATAGAAATACAAAATAGAAATAAAGAAAACTAGGAAATGAACCCACCCTAGTCACACCCTGCCTAACCAAAATAGAGAATAAAAAAGCCTCTCTATGGCCAGCGGCGTGACAGGTACCCCCTGAGTATAGCCTCACATTGACTCTGCACCGGGTACCCCTGTATACAGCCTCACACATTGACTCTTACCGTACCCCCTGTATATAGCCGTCCACATGACTCTTTATCGGTACCCCTGTATATAGCCTCCACATTGACTCTGTACCATACCCCCTGTAATAGCCTCCACATTGAACTCGTTACCGCGTACCCCTGCAATTAGCCTCCACATGACTCTGTACCGGTACCCCTTGTAATAGTCTCACATTGACTCTTACCGGTACCCCCCTAGTATATAGCCTCCACAATTGACTCTGTACCAGAACCCCCTGTATATAGCCTCCACATTGACTCCTTATCGGTACCCGCCTGTAATATAGCCTCCACATTGACTCTGTTACCGGTACCCCCTGTATAAAGCCTCCACATTGACTCTGTACCGTACCCCTGTATATAGCCTCCACATTGACTCTCTACCGGTACCCCCTGTATATAGCCTCCACATTGACTCTTTACCGGTACCCCCTGTAATTGAGCCTCCACATGACTCTGTGATCACTCACTACCGTAATAACACACCACTCACTACCAGTTCTAACACACCAACTCACTACCGTATTAACACACCACTCAGGATCGTATAAACCCACCACTCACTACTGTACTTAACACACCACTCACTATCGTATTACACACACCAATCAGGATCGTATTAAACACACCACATACTACTGTATTAACACACCACTTCAGCGATCTATTAACACACCACTCACTACTGTATTAACACACCCACTCAGAATCGTATTAAACACACCACTCACTATCGTTATAACACACCACTCAGGATCGTATTAACACAACCAACTCACTATCGATTAACACACCACTTCAGATCGTATTAAACACACCACTCCCACTTTCTATTAACACACCACTTCAGGATCGTATTAACACACCACTCAGGGATCGTATTAACACCCACTCGAGATCGTATTAACACACCACGCAACTATCGTATTAACACAACCACTCACTAATCGATTTAAACACCACTCAGATTCGTATTAACACACCAACTCACTATCGTATTAACACACCACTCAGGATCTATTAACACACCACTCAGGACTCGTATTAACACACCACTCAGGATCGTATTAACCACACCACTCAGATCGTATTAACACACCACTCACTATCGTATACACACCACTCAGGATCGTATTAACACACCACTCACTACTGTATAACACAAACCACTCAGGATCGTATTAACACAACCACTCGACTATCGTATTAACACACCACTCAGGTCGTATTAAAAACACACCATCGCACTATCGTATAACACACCACTCAGGAGCAATTAAACATCTACTATTAACACACAACCAGACGTCACCACCATATCGTATACACTAGACATTAACACCACTCAGGTGTCAACCTCATCGTATTAACACACCACTCAGAGTTACCACATCACCTGTATTAACACACCACTCAGGATCGTATTAACACCACCAGCTAGGAT
>NW_019947182.1:0-19637 GCF_002910315.2 Salvelinus sp. IW2-2015 | reverse complement strand
TGGCGGCATGCACTTAAACGTTTGTTTGCGGACCGCCATGACGCCATAGAAAAATATGAACTGGTGGTGGCGGTAATGCAGAATGAGTCGGCAGCAGAGTCTAGTATGGACCGGAAGCAGGAAATGACTAATGTAGCTAGCTGGTAGCTAACCATGAATATATTATTTAGTGTAGAGGTAAATATTGTCAATAATTCCTCAGGTTTCTATCAAACTGTAACGTTAGTAACACGCTAGTGTCCCAAAGAGCCRCCTGCTGATTTGAGGTAATGCGGATAGACAGAAGAGTCTGACCCAGAAGATGGCCGGGATGAAAGAAGACGCTTCTGTTGATAGATAGCTAGCTTAGCTTGGTAGTGTGGGCAATGTGTCCGATATCATTTGATGTCGTTTAAATTAGACTTTGATATTGCCCAACTCGGACTATATACGTGGAGCTGGCGATATTTTCAACGACCATTTCATACAGTCTTGCTATCTGGATTAGGAAAGTAAATGATATAGCTACCGTRGGCCTAGCTAGTTAGCTAGCTGAGTTGTATAGAAAGTAATCCGCCAGCTAATGTGACCTCGTGATGAACTGTCGGGGATTTGAGAAGAATCTGCTTTAGTTTAATTCAGTGACACAACTCTTTCATATGAAACTATTTCTGAAGAATTCACGATGAATGAGGTGAGAATGACTATAGCTAATGCTAAACCAGTCGGGATGGATATGCCTAAAGTATTAGCTAGTTAGCTAATTCATTTAGCTATTTATTAAAGCTTCAATTAGTAGTTGAAACAATCACAAAGCGTATTGCTTAACCTCTTTAAAGCTCATAAAAAGCTGAGGGGTGGCCTGAAGAAATGTAACCACTCTTAAATTCATAAACAGGGCTATTGATGCAAGCACTGACCATCCATGATATGAAAATGATAGTTTTAACCATGTTTTAAGGTTATATAGTGTTTGTTTACGTTTACTTTGTTTACAAACATTGGAGTAAAACAAGTTTAGATTTMGGGTTCTGATGGGTGTATATATAACTAATTGATTCTTATTCTTTGTTTTAGTATTCTGCGGACCCGTCCAACCCCCCTCTCTRCTGCTCCACTGAACCCAACCCTCCAGAGTCACTGGTTCCTGACTCTAACCATAGAGACATCCACAACTGCAGTGAAATACCCAGATTTAACATTGTAGTCAAGGAGGAGGAAGACTGGGACATGGATAATACTGGTAAATGAACATGCTTAATGAATTAAATTTCAGAGATTATACAGTTCCTTTCCATATATAGCAGTTTAATTGGTAACACTGTATTTGGATAGTCCACCTGTTGATTTTCTACAGACTATCTACTACTACTAATTTGGCAGACTCTCTGATCCAGTCACTACAGTAGTGAGTCATTTCACAGACTCTGATCCAGAGCCACTACAGTAGTGAGTCATTTAGCAGACTCTCTTATCCAGAGCCACTACAGTAGTGAGTCATTTAGCAGACTCTCTGCACTACAGTAGGAGTCATTTAAACAGACTCTCTATCCCAGAGCACTAACAGTAGGGATCATTTTAGCCAGACTCCTCTGATCCAGAGCACTACAGTAGTGAGTCCATTTAGCAGACTCTCTATCCAGAGCCACTACAGTAGGGAGTCATTTAGCAGACTCTCTTATCACAGAGTTTACTACAGTAGTGAGTCATTTAGCAGACTCTCTTATCCAGAGCCACTACAGTAGGGAGTCATTTAGCAACTCCCTCTTATCCAGAGTTACTGTAATTACAGTTAAGAGAGATAATCTAGAGAACCACTGCGTTTATCCTCTAGTTATGCCCACACAAGTAGTGTATAAAGGTACATCCTTAGAGACACGCACCTTCTATTGTTTCCCTACAGCTCCATCCTCAACAGACTACCTAGACGACGTTATGCTTCCTTAACAGTACCTTCTAAAGATACCCCCCCACGAACCCCCACAGTCCCCTAATCGCCTTCTCCTACAGTACTCTCGTCAACAGGCTCACCCCCAACACCCCGTTTACTCGCCTTCTCTCCTCACAGATATCCCTCAAAGATCCCACCCACGACCCCCGTTTATTCGCCCTTTCCCTACACCTCCCGTCATCTCTAAACGATACCCCCCCAGCATCCCGTCCTATGCTCTCTCCCTACAGTATTTTAACAGACTACCCCCAGCCCGCTTCATGTTTCCCCTCACCACCCCCGTCAACTTCTAAAGCGACCCCTACCAGACCGTTCCATGCTCCTCTCCTACCCAGTCACCTTCTACACCACCCCGCGCTACCAGAACGAGCCTTATGTCTTCCCTCACCCAGTATCTCTACAAGCTCCACCCACCCCCCCCAGCACCCCGTTACTCGTTCTCCCTAAGTATTTATCCCCACACGCGCTCACCCCCCACGACCCCCGCTAATGTTTCCTACACCGCTCACCCTTTAAAGCCTCACCAGACCGTCTACATGTTTCCTACAGTATTTTAAAGATACCACGACCCCGGTCCTCCACCTCGTTTCCCCTACATCATCTCTACAAGACCTCCACCCAGACCCGCTCCTACCCTGCCCCTTTCCCTACCAGTACTTCTACACAGATACCCCCCAGACCGCCCTATGTTTCTCAGTACCTCCTCCTAACCCCACCGTACACCCAGACCCCCGTTCCTCATGCCCCCCCCTCTCTCCTACACGTACATCTCCTCAAGATACCCCAGACCGTTCATCCGCCTCTCTCCTCACACGCTACTCTCTAAACGACTACCCCAGACCGTTATGTCTCCCTCAACCGTCATTTAACACGGCTAACCCACGACGTCTGTTTCCTACGACTCTTCAACCACCAGCGTCACCCCCCCCCATAAGCACGTTATCGCTCTTCCTACCAGCTCACCCTCCTCCCTACACAGCCCCATACCAGACGGTTACTGCCCCTCTCCTTACGTACCTTCTCAACCACGATATCCCAGACCCCGCCTCCCCCTCCATCGCTTTCCCTCCACAGGTCACTTCTAACGCGCCTCACCCACCCCCAACCGTTATCGTCTCCTCCCCTACAGTATTACTAAACCGCGCCGCCCCCCCTACACCCCCAGACCCGTTCATGCCTCTCTCCTCACCAGTATTCTCCCACCACCAGCACCTCAGCACAGCACCCCCCCGTCCTATGTCTCTCCCCTCCACACCGTATTCCTACACACGACTACCCAGCACATCCCTCCCCCCCCCCGCCCCCGCTTCTCCACTCCGCGCTCTTCCCTACAGCTCATTCCCTAAAGGCTACCCAGACCCGCTTATGTTTCCCCATACACCGCTCCACCTTTAAAGGCCTCACCCCAGACCCGTCCTATCGTCCTTCACTAACCCACGCTAATTTCTCAACCCCACGGTACCCCCAGACCCCGCTTAATGCTTGCTCTACAGTTATCTACTAAAGGTCACCAGCACCGTTCATCGTCTTCCTACGCCTACTCTAAAAGGTCACCCCCCCCCAACCCCCGTCTATCCCGCCTTTCCTAACACCCCTCATCTTAACCACGCACCTACCAGCACCGCCTCCTACTGTTTCCTCACCAGCTATCCTTAAAACCGGTCCCCCCAGAACCCCCGTTATGCCCTTCCTCCCTCACACGCTATTTCCAACAGACCCTACCCCCAGACCGTTACCTCCGTCTGCCCCTCCCTCACACCGCCTCTTCCTACACCCCAGGTACAGCCCACCCCGTTACCTCCGCTCCCTCCCTCCCTACATATTTACCAAGCGTACCCCCCCCCAGCCACCGCTCCTTCATGCTCTTCCCTCCACACGTCATCTCCCTACAAGATCCCACGACCCCCCTGTTCTGCCCTCTCCTACAGTCCCATCTCTAACCGCAACCTACCCCCCCCCCCCAGACCCGTTCATGCTTCCCTCCACAGTATTTAAAGATTTATCCCCCCCCCCACGACCCCCCCGTTATGTTTCCCCTCACAGCTCATCTTCCCTAAAGATACCCCCCAGACCCGTTCACTCGTTTCCCCTACACTACTCTTACCCAGCACTACCAGCACCCCCGCCTATGTCCTCCTACAGCTATCTCTCAAAGATACCAGACCGCTTCATGTCCCTTCCCTACACGCTATCCCTCCCTCAACAGCCATACCCAGACCCCGTTTACCGCCTCTCCTATCAGTTCTCCCCCTCACCACACGGTAACCAGCACCCCCCCGTTATTTTCCACCCTACCAGCTACTCTTAAAGGTACCCCCCAGACCCACCACCCGCTCATCCCCGTTTCCTACAGTTACTTCCCTACACCAGCCATACCCCAACCCGCCTCTCACTCCGTCCCTTCCTACAGCTATATCTAACAGACTACCCTCCCCCACCGACCCCGTCTCACTGCTTCCTCCCTACCCCTATCCTCAAAGCATCACCAGACCGTTATGTTTCCCTACAGCCTCATTTCCCAAGCCGTCACCCCCAGCACCCCGCCTCTTGTTTCCTCACCGTATTCTACCAAGGTACCAGACCGCGCTCTCCATGCTCTCTTCCCCTACACGCTCACTTCCCTAACAGATAACCACGCCACCGCTCTACTCGTCTTCCCTCTACCACGCTACCCTCTCTACAAGATCCCCCCCCCACGCACCCCGTCTCCCACTCGTTCCCTCCTACAGTAATTTAAAAGGTACCAGACCCCGTCTCTACCTTTCCTACAAGTCAATCTCCTCAAGCGCTACCCCACGACCCCGCCTCCCCTCCGCTCCCCTTCCTACCAGTCCACTCTATTACCACGCCATACCCCAGACCCCCCCGTCCTACTGCCTCTCCCTACACTCCCATCTCCTCAAGATACCCCAGCACCCCCGTTACCTGCTCTCCTTCCCCTACCACTCATTCTCCAACACGCATCACCCATATCCCCGTCCTACGTTTCCCTCCACACGTCACTTTAACACACGCATACCACGCACACGTCCTATCCTTCCCTCTAACACGCCTCATCCCTTACAACGTACCCCCCACCACCGCCTACTGTCTCCTCCCTACCCAGTCACTCCTCTACCACCAACGCCCATACCACCGACCCCCCCGTCTATGCCCTTCTCCACCTACAACCGTATTTACAACGGCACCCCTCCCCCGCCGCCACCCGCTGCTATGTTTTCCTACCACCCGTCCTTCTACAGCACTCACCAGACCCCGTCTCATCGCCTCTCTCTACACACGCTATTTAACCAGGTACCAGACCGTCCTACCTCGTCTTCCTCCACACCGTAACCCTTCCTACCCACACGGCTCCACCCCACACCCGTCCTCATGTCCTTTCCTACACGCTATTACACAGGTCCCAGAACCGTTATGCTTCCTCCCTCACCACCGTTCACTCCTCTCAAACGCGTACCCTCCCACCGACCCACCCCGCCTTATCGTTTCCTACACGCCTACTTTACAGGTACCCAGACCCCGTTACTCCGTCTCCCTACAGTCATCTCCTCACACAGACCTACCCAACCGCTTCTCACCTCCTCTCTCTACACGTCACCTTCCCAAGTCCCCAGCACCGTCATCGTTTTTCTACCACCTATTCTAAAGCGTTAACCCCCAGCACCCCCGCTTCCCACTGTTCCCTTACAGTACTTTAAAAGCACTACCCACCGACCCGTCTCACTCGGTTTCTCACCCCGTCATTCCCTCACACCGCATACCCCCACCCCAGACCGTTGATGCCCTCTTCCCCTACAAGTAATAACCCACAAGGATACCCCACGACCTGCCCCGCCCGCCCCCCCGCGCCTTCACTCCGTCTCCCTCCCCTCACAGCTACCCGCCTCTCCTACAAACGATCCCCCCCAGCACCCACCCCGTCCTACATGTCCCCTTCCCCTACCGCTATTGTAAAGATACCAGACCGTTATGTTTTTCCCCTCACCACGTATTTCACCACCCCAGCCCCCCATACCCAGCACCCCCCGCCTCGCTATCTCTCTTCTCCACACGCCCTCATCTTACAACGATCACCAGACGTTATGCCTCTTCCTACACTATCCTCAACACACCGACTCCACCCACAGACCCGCCTCTCATGTCCTCTCCTACAACCAGCTCATCCTAACCACCGCTCCACCCCCAGACCGTCTCTAATCGCTTCCCTCCTCACCACGTATTCCTACCACACGCCGTACCCCAGACCCACCGCTCCCCTTCGCTCCTTCCCTCCCACCCACGTAAACCCTTTAACCAGTAACCCCCCAGACCCGCTTCCCACTCGCCTTCCTCTACACCCGTCATTTCAAAGCAACCCCCAGACGTTATGCTCTCCTACAGTTATTCTCTATAACAGACTACCAGAACCCGCTTATCGCTTCTTCCTACAGTATCTTAAAGAATTACCCCCCCAGCACCCCGTCCTATGCTTCGTCCTACAGTACCTTTAACCCAGGCTCCCCCCCCCCCCCCCACGACCCCGTTACCCTGTTCTACAGTTATCCTTACACAGCCACTACCCCCACGACCCCTTACTCCGTCTTCCCTCACCCCAGCGTCACTTTAAAGGTCCCAGCACCCCGTTCCTATGTTCTCCCTTACAGTATTCAAAGATACCCCCCAGACACCCCGCTCTATGTTTCTACAGTATTTAACAGAGCCCTACCAGCCCATCCCCCCGTCTCCACTCCGTCTCCTACACCGTACCTCCTCTACAACGCCCGTCACCCAGACCGCTCTACTGCCCTTTCCCTACACCCGCCTACTTAAAGATCCCACCCAGACCGTCTCCATGCTCTCTCCTACCAGCTCCATCTCTTCTACACACCCGAATCCCACCCCACCGACCCCCGCCTCTACTCCGCCTCCTCTCCTCAGTATCCTCTACACAGACTCCCCCACGCACCCCCGTCCTCGATGTTTCTTTCTCCCCTCACCCACCCCCGTAACTCTTCACAAGGCCTACCCCACGACCCGTCTATCGACTTCTCCCTACAGTCACTTCTAACACGATACCCAAACCCCCGTCTCTATCGTTTGACTACACCGTACTCTCTTAACAGAATACCCAGACCCCGCTCTTCGCCCTTTCTTCCTACACCCGCTACCCATTTAACCCCGAGGTACCCAAGACCCGCCTCTATGTTCTCCCCCTACACCGTCAATTTTAACCACCCAGGCCCCTACCAACCCGCGCCGTTCCATGCTTCTCCCCTCACAGTAATTCCTAACCACGTCCACCCAGACCCCCGCCTTCATTCGTCTTCTCCCTAACAGCTACTTTCAAACGCGTCCCCCAGATCCCCCCGTCTACTCGGTCTTCCTACCGTATCTCCTCACAACGATACCAGACCCCCGTCCCTCCACTGTTTCTCCCCACACGTATTCTACACAGGCTACCCACGACCAGCTTATGGTTTCCCTACCCACCGCTAACCATTCCTACACCCCCCCAGCCCGCTCACCCCCCAGACCGTTATGTCTGTCCTACAGCTCATTTACCACACGATACCCCCCACCGACCGCTTACTGCATCCCCTTCCCCCCAGCACCCGTATCTCCCCTCAACCCAGTCACCCCACGACCCCCGTTACTCGTTCCTACAGTATTTAAAGCACTCAACCAGCCCGTCCTCATCGCTCTCTCCCTACAGCTTCTTCCCAAACGATACAATCCTCTCTCAACACAACACACACCACCAGCCCCGCGAGCGCACGGAAAGAGCAGCAGACCTTGCCCGCTATCTTCTAAACTCACCTGCTACGCCAAACACACTCACACCCCGCGTCCCTCGGTCCACTCCCTTCCAACATCCCACTGCTAAGGCACAACCATGAACGGCATCCCTCCGGCTACCCTTTAAACCTACCCCTGCTCGCGAACACATAACGCCGCTCCTCCGGCCTACCTCTTTCTCACCAATTACTGTCACCGCGAAACATATACGGCCCTCTGGTCACCCCTTTAAAATACTGTAACGGCAAACCATCAACCGCGTCTGCCGTACACCTCCCCCCCCCCCTCTTATAACCCACTACTGTGCGAACACCCTAACCCCGCGTCCCTGCGTAATCTTCTTAAACCACACTACCTCCCTCGCGCGCGGCGGCTACGCCGAACACATACACCGGCCTCTGGTACCTTCTACAATACTCCCCGCCTACCGGAAATCATCAAACCCGGCCTCCTGGTACACCCCCCCTTCCTAAATACCCTCCGTCAGGCCACCTA
This sequence comes from Salvelinus sp. IW2-2015, assembly GCF_002910315.2. Classification (NCBI taxonomy): domain Eukaryota; kingdom Metazoa; phylum Chordata; class Actinopteri; order Salmoniformes; family Salmonidae; genus Salvelinus; species Salvelinus sp. IW2-2015. Next base: position 11,437 of record NW_019947182.1, on the reverse strand, counting down.
CACCCGCCGTCTGAGCTACCCTCTCTCAACACTACTGTAACCCGGCAAACATACACCGCGTCTGGTACCCCCCTTTAAACTCACCCCCTGTACGGAACATTACACGCGCTCCCTGCGTATCCTTAAACCTACTGCTACGGCACAACCACTCACACCCGTCCCATGGTATCCTTCTAAACTCACTCGCTAGGCAAATCATAACGTCTCCGTCAACCCTTTACACAACTACTGCCTCCGCGAACAACATAACGGTGTGGTCATCCCTTAACCCTACCCTGTACCCGCGCACCACCTAACCCGGGCTCTGCGTACTCCCTCTCAAAATACTGCTCCACCGGACCAACCCCATACCACCGCTCCTTGCCGCTATCTTTTCACACACTACTGCTCAGGACAACACTAACGGCCTCCTCGCGTACCCCCTCTTCAACACTACCCTTGCTAGCGAAACATACCACGGCCTCTGGCTCACCCCTCCTCCAACCACTCAACTGCTAGGAAACATAACGGGTCTCGGCTACCCTTCCTCTGACCACATCACCTGTACCGGCCAACCAACTTAACGGTCTGGCTACCTTAAATATCTCCGTACGCGCCACCAACCTACACGGCCTCCCTGCCGTCACTCTTTTAACCTCAACTCGTCCAGCAAACACCATCAACGGTCTGGTAGCCCCTTCTAAATACTCGCTACCGGACCAACAACTACACGGTCCCTGGCTCATCCTTAAATACTCGCGCTACGGCAAACAATCCACGGTCCTGGTTCCTTTAAATACTGCTCCGCGATACACCACTCAACCGGCTCCTGCCGTCATCTTTACACATACCTCCGTACGCGACACACACTCACAACGCGCTCCTCGCCGTACCCTTCTAAAATCTGTCAGGAAACATCACAACCGCGCTCTGGCTACCCCTTAAATCTCCCGTCACGCCACACATCCCACACGCGTCTCGGCTCACTCTTCAAATACTCCGCTCACGCCGCCACACCACCCCCTACACGCCGCCTCTGGCTCATCCCTTTAAATACCTGTCCACGGCACAACACCCTCAGACGTCTCGCGCTATCTCTCCTAAATCACTGTCACCCCGGCAACTACCACCCGGTCTGCGTCACTCCCTTCTAAATACCCTGTACGAACACCATCCAACCCGCCGTCCCCTGGTCATCTTTCCCTAAATACCTGCTCACCCGGCCCACCCAACCATAACGCGTCCTCGCCGTCATCCTCTCTACATCCACCGCTAGGAAACATACGGTCTCGGATATCCTCTCCTACCCACATACTCCGTCAGGCCACAACCCATCACCACGCGCTCCTCGGTACCCTTCCCTAAACCTCACCTGTCTCCCAGCGAACACACCCTACACCACGGTCTGCGCTCATCTTACCAATACCTCGTAGGAAACATAACGCGTCTGCCGCTTACCCTTCCCTCAAATCACCTGATAGGCCAACACATAACCGGTCTGGTCACCCCCTCTCTAAATACTGTAGCGAAACCCCATACAACCGGTCCTCGGTATCTTAATACCCTGTAAGGAAACATAACCCGCGTCCTGCAGCCTACCCTTCTAAACTCCACTCGCCCCTACGGCAAACCACTCCACCACGGTCTGGGTACCCCCTTCTAAATACTGTAGGCAAAACATACCCACCCCGGTCCCTGCGCCACCCCTATCTCCCTAAACTACCCCTCGTACGCCGAAAAACATAACCCACCCGTCCTGCCGTACCCTTTAAATCACCCCTGTACCGCGCCCCACAACACCTCAACGGTCCCTGGCCCTCCACCTTTAACACACTACCTCGTACCCCCGCCGACACCACCATAACCCGCGTCCCTCGCCGCCTCATCTCTCCTACAACTACCCTGTAGGAAACATAACGGTCCGGCTACCCCTTTTCAAACCCTACCTCCGCGCCCTCAGCACCCATACACCGGTCCTGGTATCTCCCTTTAACCATCACCCTGAGTAGGCAACAACACCTACGCGCCCTCCTGGTACCTCTCCTAATACCCTGTACGGAACACCATACACGCTCCTGATATTCTCCTCTACAACTACTCGCCTCAGCGCAAAACACACCTAACACCCGCTCCTGGCTATCCCTCTCTAATCACTCGCTACCCCCGGACACACCCATCACCACGTCTGGTATCCTTTACACTACTCGGTCCCACGCGCACACCCATCAAACGGTCTGCCCGCTCACTCCTCCCTTACACACCCTACTCCGTACGCGACACACACGGTCTGCGTAACCCTCTTACAATCACCCTCGGTACGCGAAACATAACCGGCTCTCGGTACCACCCCCTTTAAAATACTCCGTCAGGAACAATAACCGTCTCCGGTCACCCCCCCTCCCTAAATAACTGTAGCGAACACCCATAACGCGTCCCTCGCGTCACTCCTTCTATACCCGTACCGCGCCAAACCCACTCAACCGGGTCTCGCTACCCTTTAAATCACCCTCGCTACGCGCAAAACCCATAACGCGCCTCCCTCCGGTACCCCTTAACCCCCATACCCCTGTACGAACACTACACGGCTCCTGGTACTCCCTCTACATCCTCACCCTCGTCAGGCACAACCACCTCACACCGCCGCCTCTGCCATCATCCTTCTAACCCACCATCCCGCTTCAGGAAACATCACACGGTTCCTGCGCCTACCTCTCTCTAATATCACCTGCCCCTAGGCCACCCCCCTCACACGGCTCTGGTACCCCCTTTGACAAACCATACCTCGTACGGCACATAACCGCGTCTCGCGCCTACCCCTTCCCCTCACAATACTGTCACGGACACATTCAACGGCTCTCGGGTCACTCCTCTTACACTACTCGCTCCGCAAACATAACGGTCCCTCGGCCCTCATCTTAAATACTCCGTAGGAAAACCACCTCCACCGCGCTCTCTGGTAACTCCTCCTTACCACTCGTAGCCGACCACCATACACCCGGTCCTGGCTCATCCTTCCAACATACCCTCGTACGCCAACACATAACGGTTCTGGTATTCCCTACAACCTACTGTACGGCAACACCACTAACGGTCTGCCGCTACCCTCCCTCTCCTCAAACTCCACCTGCCTAAGGAAACATAACGCTCTGGTATCTTCTAACCAACTACTGCTCCCCTCAGGAAACAAACGGCCCTCCGGTACCTTACACATACTGTAGGCACACACCTACACGCTCTCGCGTCACAACCCTTCTAACAACTACTCGCCTAGGAAAACCATAAACGCGCCCCCTGGTCCATCCTTTAAAATACTGCTCAAGGCTACAAACACCTCCAACGGTCCCCTCCGGTACCCCTTTAAAACTCACCCCTCCGTACCGCGCCAAACACTCACAACGCCGCCTCTGCTCATCCTTAGCCAATCACCTGGTTAGGGACAACATACCCACCCGTCCTGGGTAGCTCTACTAACAAATACGTAGTGGGAAACATATAGAGTCTCTGGGTAACACGACCTTTACTATGATACTCAGAGGCAGTAGCAATACGAGGTAACGGTCGAGCTGCAGTTTACTTATCAGACTCTAATCATGGTCACTGTAGCGCTAACGAACAAGAACATAAGATCGGTCAGGTTGCATATCCTATGTTAAGATACTCGTACGAACGATAAACGGTCTGGTACCTTAGAATACTGTATGCGTCACATATCATACCTCAGAGCGAGTCCATGAGTATGCTAGTGGATGATAAAATTACTTGAGTACAGTGACTTCTTTATCCAGAGTACTAACAGTACTGTGAGTCATATTAGGCAGACTCTCTGATCCAGAGCACTACAGTAGTGAGTCATTTAGCAGACTCTCTTATCCAGAGTAACTACAGTAGTGAGTCATTTTAGCAGACTCTCTGGTCCAGAGTTACTAAAGCATTTAGTGAGTCATTTAACAGACTCTCTGATCCGGAGCCACTACAAAGTAGGTAGTCATTTAACAGAACTCTCTTGCATCCAGTCACTACAGTAGTGAGTCGTTTTAAGCAGAATCTCCTCTTAAACACACAACTACAACTAACGCGCTACTGGTTAGTAGCAGTTCATTTTAAGAAAGTACTGAGAGCTCATCTGCGTGAAAACATTACACGATGACGCCGTATCTAAACCACTGTAAGATGTAGACTGTACATGTGTAAGCAGAACTACACCCTATCTGACGGTACTGGCTATACCGGCCTCACTTTACAGAAGATGATACTATGTATAAGGCACAACACACTACTAGGACTGGTATCCCATCTTAAAGCCACCTAACCCTTTGACCTAGGAAGACACTATATCGCTGAAACATACTGACCGATAACCCGAGAGTATAAACCCTTGGTGCAGGACTCAGACGGTTGCTTCATTCAGAGCAGATTAGACTTGTGACCAATATTACTGTAGGAAACATCAACGGTTACTTAGGTACCGTCACTACAGTATGTGAGAACTTCTCATGTGTAGAATATCTACAATATACAGTAAGGTGTTGTAATCTATTTTAATAATATGGACACTAGTAAAGAACACATACAGGAGTCCATAGTTGACTCTTCTGAATAATTAGCCTGAGAGAGATATGAGTAAATCAATAACGTCTGGTACTTTAAATACTGTAAGGAAACATAACGTCTTGGTATCTTAAATACTGTAACAGTATTTAGTTACCACTAAGGTTCTGCGGATATCTTCTTATATACTGCTCATGGATATACATACTGCGAGCTGCGATGTGAATAACTCCTTAAACACCTATATACTCAGATATGAGAACACTTAGTAAATAGTGTCGTCTGTATGGGTGAACCTAACTCTATTGAGAATATAGAACTGAGGTAGGAATAATCACTCATCGGTCTGAGAGTACCCTATTAATTATATGCTTTGTAATGTAGATTTCACAACTCACTATGAGAAAGTGCAGGTAAGACTCTAATTTGAAATATGCAATCCGAAAATGGAGAGACATACTATCTCGGTGCATTTAGAAAACGGATTCATCTTAAAAATATCATGGTTAGGACTAACGGTCTGGTACCTTTTAAATACTTGTAGGCAAAACATTATAAACCCGTCTAGGGAGTACATCCTTGATTTCATATAGGGTAACTGAAGGAGCACACTATTCAACAGCCGTAACCTTTGTAGGTAATAGATGCGTGTCTAATACATTACGCACTATCTTTTAATTAGTGGTGTAAGGTTATAGGCAGATAATACGGAGAGTCTGTGTACTCACTCCTGTAAAAACTAAGGTGTATTAAAAGATCTATGAGGACAACACAGCTCAATATCGGTGTGCGAGATTACCTCCACTAAACAAACATTGGTAATTTTAAATACTGTAGAATAGGGAGCCCCGTACTATGAGAGCAGGTGACGCCTCGAAGCTCACTCGATCTTTAACTTACTGAATATGCGGATTAAATCTCATGAGAGCGGAGATCACGCTTGGGCTATAAACGTAACTATGAGGCATGCCTAACAAAGCGGACATCACAATACACGGTCCTGGCACGAAGTGGTAGGTTAAATACCACAGAGAGTCACGGGAAACATAACGGTCGATGAGCGTGAGAGACCCTTGCCAGAGTGTCACTGTTAGAGGGAGACTATAAACAGATCGTTCCTGTGTCCTTCTAGTATGAACATAACTCGCTAGGAAATCCTAACAAACCGGTGTCTGCGATATGATCTCCTATAACAGCTCACTTCTGGTAGAATCCCAATAGAGCGGCTCATCGAGATTAAATCACTTTAGTAATGTACGGAAGGCATACATAATGAAGTATCTGGACGTTTTTAAATACTGTATGGACCGAAAAGACGACTAGACGGTCTGGTATCTTCCGAGAGACATACAAGTCCGATAGGAAACATAAGATCGAGCCATTCCCTCGGTCCTCGTTAAAATTCAACATGGCGAGATGCGGTTAGGAACAGATTATGGTATGCAGGTAGTGGCTCACGCGCTGCCAATTGAGAGACTACTCGTAGAAGCGGGATGACTACATAAACGGAGCTTCTGGTATTCCTTCTTTTGAGAATGATACAGCTGAGTGGCAGAGAGCAATTGAACAGAGTTGCAAGCGGTCAAATGTTTGGTGGAAGATGAGCTGGAGATAGGATAAAACATTAGACGGTTCTGGTGGCTTGTAAAAATACTGTCATGGGAAACTCAGTGGACTATACGGCTCTCCTCGTGTATCAAGTTCCATGTTAAAGTAGCTAAGAGTTTAAGAAGACCTCAACATAGACGGATACATCATTGAGAGTCATATTCTATTTAAAGAACGCTGATTTACGGGAGATGACATTTACAACGAGTCTTGTCTGGCATAGAGGTATTGTGCTGTTTAGGCACTATTATCCCTGTTTGAGGCAATGGGACAATATATCCATAACGCGCCTCTCTGAGCGTGTCCTTTTATAATAAACCTTGTCAAGGACAACCCTAAATCGGGCCTAAATTCCTCCTTGTGACGCTTCCTAATACTGTAGGAAGACCTCTACTCACATCGCGGCAGCTGCGTGACTCTTCCACAAGACTTAGGAACTGAAGAGATGAGGCCAAAAGAGATCATTTCAGGCTACGCGGAGACTCATATCTCCTCTTCACAATATAACTCTGTAGAATATTCACAGGCACAATGGCTAGTCGCGGTACTCAGAGCATTATATATAAACCCATGATCGAGTATGAGAGACCACTCCTTAAACGAGTTCAGTGCGCTAATCCTATTATTAAACTACCTGTAGGAATCATCCATCACAACGGTTTCTTGTGGTTTTATGCGTCTCTTTTCACCCACCAAGAGAATACTCGTAAACTATGACCTAAAATACGGCCACTCTGAGTACCCTTCTGCACATTCTTAAATACACGTAAGGAAACACCACAAGCGTTGTTTACATGTTTGCTAAAAGTTGTAATTACTGTTACTTTTAATACTGTAGGAAACATAAGGTATGGTACCTTTATCAGAGTCACCCACCTATATGGGGAGCCACATTTTAACGGGTCCCTGTGTATCATCCTTAAATACTGTAGGAACATAACGGTCCTGTCCGCTAATTCCTACCTTGCTCATTTGAGAGAGTCACACACACTGAGGAAACAAGTTAACGGGATCTCGTTATTCTATCTAATAAAATGTAGGAAACCATAACGGTTCTGGTACATTTTGACAATGTAAGTGTATTGTATATATCATATACAGGTGTGCTTTAGGTATCTATTTTCTGTAAGGTATTTCGTTGTCACGAACAGGAGAGCTGTTTGCGTTAAATCTTTGGAGAATCAACTATCGGTAAGTTGGATAACAATAATCGGAGCTAGACGTTTGATTCTCTCAATCTTGGAGCATAACTCATGTGAATAGGAAAATACATAAAGACGGTCTATACTGATGATATTACACATTTGGCATTATATTTATCATAGGGGAGTGTAAAAGGAAATCAATATTAACGGTTGTTTGGAATTCTATATTACACATGTTTACTGAGTAGAAACATAACGGTTCATGGTACCTCACACCGAGACTATCTAGAGTTATGGAATAGACTATTAAACTGGTCTGGTAAACCGGTATTCTAGGTCATATTGCTTTCTAAATTACTGGTACGCGTAAACTTATATAAACGTGTACCCTGGCTTTCGCTATTTAACAACTACCACTCGGTTATGGATACATATATTCAACAGGATACTGTCCACATGTGATCAACCCATCATCCTATTAAAATATACTCTCTGTGGTGCTAAAACCATACACTGGCTCTATAGTAAACCTTTTAAATACTGTATTAGGATAACACATGTCACTCGAGTTCCAGCTCGATCACCATTTAACTATACTTGTAAAAGAGCGCAACAAATGTTACATACTGGCATCACTATTCAGCCCTTATATATATACTCTGTAAAGGCAATGCTACATATAAACGCATCCATGGTCAATCTATTTTAATAATACTACTTAGGAAACATAACGGTCTGGTAATCGTCCTTCATATAAACTACCTACACTGATATGCGCACTAATACATATAACATTCGAGTGCCTCTCTATTACATACTACCTTATTAACCTAAATGAGCTTTAGATCATGGACTGAATCTAAAAAACGCGAGTCCCTAGTCTACTCATATATTACTATCATAAATGGAGTCTACATCAGCACCTTATGGAACTATTCATACTGTGTCATATCATGGTACTCGGTTTACCACAATTACTGATCTTAACGGATACACTACTATCAGGTTTAGGTACTATATTATACTGTATATACTCTGTCTAGTGACAACACACTCATGCCTAGTACCCTGGTAAACTTATCTATACTTACGACCGTAGAACAAAAAGCGCTACCTAGGTGTATCTTCTTATTCTCATATATACTGTAGGAAACATAACGGATCTAGGCTTGTCAATACTGTTTCTATACAAACACTCACACCCTATGTAGGAATACATTATACGTGTTCCTCGGTGACCTGTTCTGATACATTTTGGTGTAAGAGTATATCTGTATTGAAGTGAAACTAACGGTCTGGTATGTTTGTGTTATATATGTAAGGTATGAATAAACAATAACGGCATCTGCTGTGGTGAAAAGCTACGAAATATAAGGCATAATTAAGCCTTCGAGATCACTGCTGATACAATAACAAGCTGACAGTAGGAATACATCTCTGTGTGAAATATACCATGATAAGCGCAAATAAACATACCATTATAGATTCTTGGATTATGTCAAATTTATGGAAGGTTATTATACTAGTATTTACCTCGTGTAGAACAATCACAGCTGTGTGCAGCTAGTTTATTAAGCATCACTATAGCTGAGTCTAGGTCAAATACGGAAATAAGCACTGGAACATGGTCTGGTCTTATTCTTTCTCTATGAGAGGAAAAACGTGTATGTGGGAAACACACATCTATACGGTCTGGTATTTGACCATGTAATATTCTTGTAAGTGTTACACTGCATATTTAAGTGTCTCGCGTGGAATACATTATACCACATTTATGACCTCGCTATCAGGATCCAGAGGGACTGTTGTACCTGTGAGATATTGAGTTTTAAAATACTATATGATCAATGGTCATTTATAACGCGTCTGGGTAATCTTTAAAGTACTAGATAGGAACATAACGGTCCTGGATAACTTTAAAGTCAGAATGAGAGGACTACTTGCGTCAGACAGAGCAGAAGAACAGTTTCTCCCTCGGTCATCATCAGGACTAACCGAATTCAACTACCAAGGAGAGTACAGAGAGCGAGTACGAGAGATAAATAGCAGATACTTTGGAATTTCTTGTTTCACAGATATCTTGTGGTAGGAAACATAAAACCAGAGCTCCTTTCGAGTCAAATTCTATCTATAAATACAAGCGTAGACAAAATTATCAACATACGGGATGCATGAGTACTACACAGTGAATATAAAAAAAATCACCTGAGACGACATACTATGCAACGTGTGTCTGGGTGAGCAAGTCAATTTCAGTGTAGTATAAGAAAATACTCAAGAGAGTATAAGGAAACACATAGAACACGGTCATGGCACCACATATGATATAAATACAGTGCTAGTACAGTTGGGCAAACTAAGGTCTATGGTATCTTTAAATACTGTAGGAAATCATAAAACGGTCCAGGTCCAAGTGTTGCTGGAGAGATAAAGCTTGTTCACGTGTATAAACAGTTAAAAAACAGGGTCTGGTCTATACTCTCTAAACTAACAAGAGATACAAGCGACACAACAGGAGATAAGAGTGCCTACGTGTCTGGTTTAACGCCTGAAGAAGAGTATGGTCTGTATATCAAGCTCAACTGTGAGAGGGTTGAAAAATCACAATAAGGAGTGACATGGGAAGAGTATCTCTTCTGAGAGATATTTGTGTAGTGTGAAGATTCTCATAACGGCCTTCCTTGGCTAATGTGGTTTAAAATTACTGGTAAGCGAGAGAGTAAGGTAGATCCACCGAGCTCCGGTTCGACATCACACTTATGACACAGTTAACCTCTGGCTCACGGGAACAAACCACAAATGTCAAAACAACATGATATTCCTCTATTTAAAATATATCTGAGATATTCGCTATACACAACTATAAGCAGTAGTTCTTGTGACTAATCCATTTTTAAAGCATATCACTGTACTTGTGAAATGTCAATATAATCACAGCCGTAAACTGGTGGTTCACCTCCGGATTTCTATAAAAAGTTTAAATATCTTACTCACGCGAAAACGCACAAGCACAATACACCGATCTGGTACATCTCATAAAATACTTAGTTTAGGATTAACAGAAGCCCACCAGAGTCATCAGCGAAGTATAGTACTAATGCCACAAATACGTTATTGGAAAATCACTCAAAAGAGAGGGATGTCTAGAAGCTAAAATCATGTAGAATAAAATAGTATGAATTGTAGGAAAATCGATAAAAGAACTCTGGGTATGACTCCTTCCATTTCAAAGATGACTCTCACTAGTGTAAGGAGGATAATCATAACGGTCTTGGTACCTTAAATACTGTAGGAAACATAACGGTCCTGGGTACACTCAATGTTAACATTTAACACTATATCAACCTGAATGTGTATATGACTTATGTGAGAGGTATCTAGGGAGTTCCTATATTTAAAAATATATAACTAGATTCATGAGTGGTATAATCTTATAAGGAGGGTCATAGGAGCGCTACTACCTTTAAATACTGATAGGAACCGTTAAATTACAGAAAATATCGTGAGCTGCATTCATTCCAATATAAAATACTGTGAATTGAGCTATAGAAACGGTTCATGTGTACCTATATATATTACAATAAGTACATTAATCATTAAGATGTTCCACAGATGAGAGTATTCATTTAAATACAAAGATATAAAGGCGTACACAACTGGTACTAGATAGACATGGCATGCTCGCGCTAGACTCATGCTTATGAAAATTATAGATTGAGGCTATTGTTGCAAGCCGAGAACGAGTCACTTGTGATGACTCCTTATATTATACTTAGAGCACGAGTAGAGACACTACATATAGTAACGAGGTCTGGTATCCTCAAATGAAGATATATAGAACAGTAATTCGAACACATAACGGTCACTAGGATGAATCTGTCGTAAGAACTATACCTGTAGGAAACAAACGGTAATGACGGCAGTAAACTAAAAAATTATAAATCATGCTTACCTTTGGGACGAGCTTCTGTTTGTTGTCAAGCTCCATATGTCCAAAACATCACAATGGTCCTTTTGTTCGTAATTCGTCGATATATCTCCAAAATGTCCCATTTATTTGGCGCGTTTGATCAGAAAAACACCGGTCCAACTTGCTCAACGTGAAACGACAAAATATCTCAAAGGTCACCCTGTAAAACTTATGCCAAAAAATGTCA
>NW_019947181.1:11765-24227 GCF_002910315.2 Salvelinus sp. IW2-2015 | reverse complement strand
GAGAGAGAGGGAGAGGAGAGGAGGAGGGAGAGAGGAGAGGAGGGCAGAGGGAGAGGGGAGAAGAGAGGGAGAGGGAAGAAAGGAGAGAGGGAAGCGAGGAGGAGCAGAGAGAGAGAGAGGAGAGCAGAGAGAGAAGGAGAGGAGAGAGGGAGAGAAGGATGAAGAGGTGAAGGAAGGAGGGGAGAAGAGAGAGAGAGGAAGAGAAAGAAGAGAGGAGAGGGGAAAATAGCAAGGAGTTCTCTTTTAAGGAGGAGTTAAAGTGACAACCCATAGACAGACAAATCTCTTTTATATCTACTTAGTCTACTGGCATTTTCATTTAGTAACTGAAAGGTAGCTTGAAAGGCTTGTAGCTCAAATGCAACGTAAAACATAACCTTACCATAACGTCAGCAGGAAAAGACACTGCAGGACTGACTACTGCTAGTTCAAGAATGTAGGGGATGAGGAACTGAGTTTCTCTTGGGTTGACTGTTTTGAACATGGGTCCCAGAGGACCTTGCAGAACCGACGATTAAAGCTGTCAATAAACCCAGTTTTTTAAGCAAAACCAATTTTGATATCACTGCATTGTTGGTTTGTTGCTAAATTGTAGTTTCAAACTGATTTCAAATGTCCATTATCATTGTATGCCTAACCTTGATTTGACATGATATTATAAATAGTAAGGGCGATCTCACATTGTTTGTGCCCGATATTTTCCATAACAGAGCTTCTTCCCATCTGCCTTCATTAATATTCACTTGGTTTGTCTCAGAGAGTGTCTGCTTGATGCACTGACTGTCAGAGGCCTGTCGCAGTGGTGAGTGACAGGAATGATAGACAGCGGGGGTCACATGCAGGAGCACACAGACACTCACACCACACAGACACACAGACACAGACACACAACAGAGACACACACAGAACACACACATCAGACACAACACACACACACACACACACACACACACACAACACACAACACACACCAACACACACAACACAACACACACAGACCACGACACATGACACACACAACATCACACACACACACACACAACACACACACACACACACACACACACACAACACAACACACCACACCACACACACAAACATACCACAACACACACACACACATCACACACACTCCATGTGTGAAACGCGTCTTGACTGACATCACAGCACACAACTTGAATAACATGTTACCAGTCTGATGTTTAGGAGACAAGCCAAAAACTCTTATAGCTGTGTGGAATGTATTGTGTACACATTGTGGATCTTTATCAGTGTGTTATTCATTTCGTGTGTCCCTCCTTCTGACTGTAAAGATGAAAGGACACATCCTAATGGTTATTGAGGGACGGCAGCCAATCAATATCTAGCTGAGATAGAACCTATCATCAGGAAATAGCCTAGTTGAGTGGACTCAATGCGGTTTTGAGTCTCATTAAGGTTTCAGTCGTTCTCCAGCGGCAAAGACAAAGACTCAGACCTTTGGATGGATTGTAGAAGCTAGAAAACATTGTTTAACTGACAATGCAAATAATCAGAGAAAAAGTTCCTCCTCATCCCGACTCTGTGACGACGGCCTGTGACGACCCGGCTGTGTGACGACCCGGCTCTGTGAAGCCCGGCTCTGTGACGCACTGACCCCGGTTATCTGTGCGAACCCCGGCTTGTGCACGACCCGGCTTTCGTGTGACGACCCGGCTGTGTGACGACCCGTGCATGTGTTTGACGACCCGGCTGTGTGACGACCACACTGTGTGCAACAACCACACGTAAGCATCACCTGCCCGTAGCGATCACCTGGTTCTCCTCCAAACACATTATTAGTGCTGCCGTAGCATCACCTGTCTCCCTCCACACATTATAATGCTGCCCGTAGCATCACCTGTCTCCCCTCCAACACATTATAATGCTGCCTGTATCATCACCTGTCTCCCCTCCAACACATTATAAATGCTGCGTATGCATCACCTGTCTCCCCTCCAACACATTATAATGCTGCCCGTAGCATCACCTGTCCTCCCTCCAAACAATTATAATGCTGCCGTAGCATCACCTGTTCCTCCAACACAATGCTTATAATGCCTGCCGTAGCATCACCTGTCTCCCTCCAACACAGTTATATGCTGCCTGTAACATCACCTGTTCCCTCCAACAATTATAATGCTTGCCGTAGCATCACCTTGTCTCCCCTCACACAGTTATAATGCTGCCGTAGCATCACCTGTCCCCCTCCAACACAGTTATTAATGCTGCGTAGCATCACTGCGTCATCACCTGTCCCCCCTCCAACACATTAATACATGCTTGCGTATCAGCCATCCAACTGTCTCCCTCCAACACATTATAATGCTGCGTAGCATTCACCTGTCTCCCCTCCAACACATTTATAATGCTGCCGTAGCATCGACCTGTCTCCCCTCCAACACATTATAATGCTGCCCAGGTAGCAATCACGCTTCTCCCCTCAACACGTTAATAATGCTGCCGTAGCATCACCTGTCTCCCCTCCAACACATTATAATGCTGCCGTAGCATCACCTGTCTCCCCTCCAACACATTATAATGCTGCGTAGCATCACCTGCCTCCCCTCCAACACTAATGCTGCGTAGCATCACCTGTCTCCCTCCAACACTTTATAATGCTGCCGTGTAGCATCACCTGTCTCCCTCCAACACATTATACATGCTGCGTAGCATCACTGTTCTCCCCTCCAAACACTTATAATGCTGCCGTAGCATCACCTGTCTCCCTCCAACACTTATAATGGTGGCCGTAGCATCACCTGTCTCCCCTCCAACACACGTTATAATGCTGCGTAGCATCACTGTCTCCTCCAACACAATTATAATGCTGCCGTAGCAATCACTGTTCTCCCCCTCCAACACATTATAAGATGCTGCGTAGCATCACCTCGTCTCCCCTCCAACACATTATATACGATGCTGGTAGCATCACCTGTCTCCCTCCAAACATATAATGCTGTGCCGTAAGCATCACTCTGTCTCCCTCCAACACGATTATAATCTGCCGTAGCATCACTGTCTCCCTCCAACACATTATAAATGCTGCCCGTAGCATCACCTGTCTCCCTCCAACACATTATAATGCTGCCGTAGCATACTGTCTCCCCTCCAACACATTATAATGCTGCCGTAGCATCACCCTGTCTCCCTCCAACATATAATGCTGCCCGTAGCATCACGTTCCGTAGCATCACCTGTCTCCCCTCAACACATTATAATGCTGCCGTAGCATCACCTGTCTCCCCTCCAAACATTATAATGCTGCCAGAGCATCACCTGTCTCGCCCTCCTAACACATTATAATGCTGCCGTATTCTAGCACGTGGATCACCTGTCCTCCCTCCCACACCTTTATATAATGGCCTGCCGTAAGCGATCACCTGCCCGTAGCATCCTCCTCCCTCCAACTCAATTATAATGCTGCCAGTACTGCCCTCCACACTATATCTGCGTTTAGCATCACCTGTCTCCCCTCCAACACCATTATAATGCTTGCCGTAGCATCACCTGTCTCCCCCTCCACAACACATTATATGCTGCGCGTAGCATCACCTGTCTCCCCTCCACACGTTATAACTTTGCTCGTAGCATCACCTGTTCTCCCCTCCAACAGATTGCTATTATATAATGTCGTGCCATGTCCCTCAACAGTGATAATTGCTGAGTCACCTGGTCTCCCTCCCAACACTCTATAATGCTGCCGTTAGCATCACCTGTCTCCCCTCCTAACACATTATATATGCTGCCGTAGCATCATATCCTGTCTCCCCCTCCAACACTGTTGTAATGCTTGCCCGTAGCATCGCGTATCACACTGTCTTCCCTCCAACACGTATTATAATGCTGGCCGTAGCATCATACTGGTCTCCCCTCCAACACATGTTATAATGCTGCGTAAGTATCATCACTCTGTCCTCCCCTCCCAACCCATTATGAATGGCGTGCCGTAGCATCATCCTGTCTCCCCTCCAACACATTTATATAATTGCTTGCCGTAGCATCACCTGTTCTCCCCTCAGACACGTTATAATGCTGCCGTAGCTATCAACCTGTCCCCCTCCAACACATTATAATGCTGTCGAGCGATCACCTGTTCCTCCCCTCCAAAAACATTATAATGCCGTAGCATCCTGCCGTAGCTAATCACCTGGTCTCCTCCTCCGAACAGATTATAATGCTGCCGTAGCATCACCTGTGCTCCCCTCCAACACGTTATAATGTGCCGCTGTAGCATCACCTGTTCCCCTCCAACACATTATAATGCTGCCGTTAGCATACACCTGTCTCCCCTCCAAAGCACTTATAATGTGCCCGTATGCAATCACCGTGTCCTCCCTCCATACACATTATAATGCTGCGTAGATCACCTGTCTTCCCCTCCAACACTAGTATAATGCTGCCGTAGCTCACTGTCTCCCCTCCTAACACTTGTAAATGGCTCCGTTAGCATCCCGCTGTCCTCCCCTCCAACACCGTGTATAATGCTGCCGTAGCTATCACCTGGCTCCCCTCCAACACGTTATAATGCTGCCGTAGCATCACCTGCTCCCAACAGTTATTGCGGTAGATCACCTGTCTCCCCTTCCAACACAATTATACATGCTGCCGCTGAGCATCAACCTTGTTCTCCCATCCAACACATATAATGCTGCCTGTAGCATCCACCTGTCTCCCCTCGCAACACATTATAACTGCGCCGGTTAGATCACCTGGCTCCCCTCCACACATTATAATGCTGCCGTAGCATCACCTGCCGTGCATCACCGTCTCCCCAACACATTATAATGCTGCCGTAGCATCACCTGTCTCCCTCCAACCGTTATAATGCTCGCGTAGCATCACCTGTCCTCCCCCTCCAACACGATTATATGCTGCGTATCATCACCTGTCTCCCCTCCGAAACACTTGTATAATGCTGCCGTAGCTACCTGTCTCCCCTCCAAACGTTATAAATGCCTCGCCGTAGCCATCACCTGTCTCCCCTCCACCATTCTAGAATGCTGGCGTAGATCACCTGTCTCCCCTCTCAACACATTAATGCTGCCGTGCATCACCTGTCTCCGGCCTCAACACTATAGATGCTGCCGTAGCATCACCTGCCTCCTCCCCTCCCAACACATTATAATGTCCTGCCTTCGTAGCATCACCTGTCTCCCCTCTCCACACTTATACCCATGCTGCTATTTTCTTCTATAGTCTCCGCATCTCACCTTGTCTTTCTCTTTCTCCTTCTCCTTAACCTCCACTTCTTATCTTATTCTCATGCTTCGCCTCTTATTGCTATCGTTCGTATACTCCTTCCTGCTCCTCTCCCTCCCTCTCCTCATATTTCTGATTCACTCCATCTCGCACCCTGCTTGCGCGCCTACCTGCTCAATAGGTGCTGAATATACCTACCATCTCTCATCTCACTCTCTCTCCCCTCTTCTCCCCATCCAGACATCACATTTACAGCTTAGCATGCTGGGTCTCTCCTCTTTCTCTCTCTTCACCCTCCGCCCTCTTCCTCTCGTTCTCTCTCAAAAATCTTTCGTTTTCTCTCGCTTCTCTCCTCTCTTCTTTTTCTTTCTCTCTTTCCCTCTTTCACATTGGTTTCCAACTTCTCCTTCATCTCATTGTTCCTGGTCTTGCGGTGTTCTGTAAGTCTCAGGGTCCTCCCCACATTTCCAACATGGACCATTACTGTCTCTTCTCATAACCGATTGCTTTTTTATGCGTTGATCGTCCTCTGATTTCTTCTCTGTTCTCTCTCTTCGTTGGCCCCTGATCTGTACTCTCATCTTATTGTCTTACTCCCACCCCGTTGCTCTAACAGCCCTTCTCCATCCATAAGACTCTCCCCACATTCGCTCTCCTTTCCATCTTCCCTCGTCTATCTCTTCTCCCCTCTTCTCTCTCTCCCCTCTCTCTTCTCTCTCAATCTTTCGGTCTCTCTCTCGAGATCCTTCTTCTATTTCTTCTCTTCCATTGCTCATCTTCTCTCAATTTGTTCTCTGTCTTGGCGGTGTTTACTTGTAGTTTAGGTGACACACATCCCCACTGAGGCCAAGTGCGCTACTGGATAGTTTAGGTTGTCTCCTTCCTGTTCTCCTGTCTTTAGTGGCTGTATGAAAATGATCTCCCGTTTGCTTACAAAGGCTTTTCAATCATAAGAGTCAATCCTTTCCTTACCCATTTGAATTATGGCATTGAACCTTCATTCTTTTTAAGCCCTGGACACTTCAACAGTAACTTAAACTATATAATCAACCTTATGGAGTTATTGTCTATCGCAATCATATGCCAAGCTCTGTTGCCTAGGCTATGCAAAACTGCTGTTTAAGATCACAGTTTCATTGTGTACTCGCGGACAGTCCAGGAAAAATGGGCCCACTCGTTGTTTCTCCTTTCTCCAAGTATGTCGAAGCGAGTCAATATCCTCAATGAGGAAGGAGGGATAGTACAGAATGTTATGTCAGTGTGTGTGTAGATATAAGTGTCGTAGGCACTCTCCCTCTCTCTCTCCCTTGTTTCCTCTCCCCTCTTCCAGCTGCCTGCCTGGCTGGCTGACGGCTCCTGCAGGTAACGAGTCATCGCACCAGGGGCTCGCTGGGACACGTGGCACTTCTTCTTTTGTGCATCTCATTTGCCTAAATTAGCATGAATTACAGCCCCGGCAGTCTCTGACATAGCGTGCAGCGAAAAAGAGAGAGAGAGAGAGAGGGGTGCTGAGAGGCAGGAAGTAGGCTGGCTGAGGAGGCTCAGTTTGGAGGAGAGAGGTGTGACTCCATGTGGGGGTTGGAGGGGATATGCTCAGCAGGGTGACGAAGAGGTTATCAAGTGGAAGAGGTATCCAACCAGAGACGGCAGTGCCCCGTTCTGCAGGAGTTGTGAGGAGYGGAAGAGGAGGTGGAAGAGGAGGTGGGAGGCCTTGGGAGGCTGAGGTGKCAGGGCATAGAGAGGACAGGGAGAGGAGAGGAAAGGAAAGGGAGAGGGAGAAAGGGCTCCSTCCCACATCACCTCGACTCCGGCAGTCTCCTGACAAATCCTGACAGATTAAGTGCTTTCCATCTATTCAACGTTTCCCGACGACAACCCCCTCTTAGAAGGGCGAGGGAKCACGAATATCAGTAATATTCTCCTTAAGCGCTTAATGCAATGGAGGAAGCCAGATACTGAAAGGTCAAAGGGCCTCTTAAGATACCAGCGATAACGAGAGCAGACAGCGTTACCAGAATAATTCCCTGAAAGAAACGGCATATCGCTGTCAGAATGCTTGGGGGCCAAACTGCTAGGCTCATCTCGAGACGGGCACGGTTGGCGGTCTGCCGAACACAAGAATCACCGACTTGGCAGGTGCGAACTACCTTATTTTCCAGAAACATACAGCGAATAGGTAGAGGCGAGATAGGCGACAAAACAGATGCGTACCCAGCAGAATCGCTAATGTAGGAATCAAGGGCAAGACGATAAAAGATCATTGATATCATAAATCTGTAATGTCTTTAAGATAATAGCATAGAAAGAGGGTTTCGAAGACAACTCAGAGCGATAACTCTTGTATAAAACATTCGTGAAAATACTGGTTTGAAATTAGTATTAAAGAAGGGCTAATCTGAAGGAGTGTGTAGCTCTGTATGACATTATATAACTATTAGAGGTGTTTAGGGACTGTCTAGTAAATAAAAGTAGGAAGGTGTGAAGCTAGAGCTGAAGTTGTAAAAAGACAGTATAACAGATAACTCCTTAGATGGTTCTTCAGAGACTACGAGACACTAACGAACAGGAGAGGGGAAGTGGCAAAGCCTAGGAAGAATGTGTAGGCTATAAGACATTGACTGGTTTCTTAGTGTAGGTCTCTTAATCTAAACATTGGTCATGGAATAATAACTGACTCCTGTTTGGAGCGAAAGTTAGCCTAAGCTGATAGGAATGTTGAGTATGATAAAAGGACGGGTCCTACATTAATTATTTAGGACCGAACCTTTTGCAATATATTTCTGAGACTTTGCCAATTAGATTAGTATGGAATCTCCCTGCAAGGGTACAATTTAACACAACTTCTCGCGGAATTGGAGATTCAAGACGGATTCCAAAAATTAGTTGTCTTAATTATATTAATTTGTGGTCCTACTCGCGCATAGCCAAAGGACCTTTCTCGACACTGGGTGAGAAATACATAAGGCGTACTTGACACCACCACTACGTGAGGGATCATGGGGTCTGAACGCTCAGCTGTCCATTCTTGGGTTCGGGTTTTAGGGATCATCAGGGAGATATGGACGAGGCGGTCAGGGATAAGGTGCATGCAAAAAGTGGCGGGTTGTGGGGACGTAATGGAGAGACCTGGGAAAAAGACAGTTCTCTAATCGACGATTCTCCCTAAAAGGCCATCAAAGCTACCTGGGTTTTAATCCAGCACTATCATACTCTCTCAGAAGCAGGCTTCGCCTTTCTTACAATCCTCGGACTTGAGATGATCTACTTTATAATCTTTCTTCCCTTCCTTTTGCCACATTATAATTGGACTACTTTCTTCTCATATTCTTTTTATACACTTTTAGTTAACTGTTTGTTTTAATTAATGTGTGCCAGATTCATACCTTCTTCTCAAGAGAGGCTTGTATCAGGCTTTTACATTCATTTTATCCGCTCATTTATCTTGATTTCATCAATATCTATATTCCTATCATTTTTATTTCAATAACTCACCATTCTCACGTGGATTTTCTTGGCCTACTGCCGGTTTTCGGGAATCCACATCAGACGAGGGAAACGTGCGAAAACAATGCTCAACCCACAATCCATCGCTTCATAGCTAGAACCCCAAGCCGTATGTCGCTCTGTGAAAAATACCCACGGGCCTATCTAACTACATTATCTTACCCTATCTATAACTATTTATTTATGTTTAATTACTTTCTTTATCTTACCTCCTCTCCTTTATTTACATCAGTATTGTGTGTAAGTAAGCGTCTATTAGTCTGTGTTTGGTGGGGAATTGTTCGATATTACTCCGTATTCTATCTATGGCATATCTGTTCGAATTAAAGAAGCACAGCATCTACTTTGGTACATCATTCGCATTAATCTGCTCCTATGTGATGTGACAATAACATTTTTATTTGAATGGGCCAACCTGCTTTAAAACTTCTTGTAATAGGGGACGCGTGTTTTTCCTTTGGAAATCGTGCCCAATTTGTCTTAAACGGACTCGTTCTCTGTTTAGACTTACAATATGCATATTTAAATTATATCTTATGGATAGCAAACACTTGAAGTTTCTTAAAACTGTTTGAATTATTCTGTGAGTAAAACAGAATCAGTCTGGCAGCAATTCCATACAGGAAGTGAAAATTGATAAACGAGAGTCGCTCTGTTTCAGGGCTGCTGATTACGTGGCTTTATTATGATATGTATGCACTCATACTGCCCTTCCAAGAAAAGTCACAGGAGTGGAGTTGAATGGGGTGTTAGCTTGATTGAGGCGATAAGAGCTTTTGGAGTGAAGGTACAGTATTTTTTGTCTTCGACGGGCGCTGCGGGAGCTCGACATTGTTTCTGAAAGCGTTTCGGTTACCGGCGATATTCGGCTCTGATTTTATTTGATATAACCATATGAAGTAAAAAAAACACCAATAAAGTAGGATTTTTTCAACGAGTTTTTATCAGTTTATTCACTTAGACACCAGTGTATTTTACCATTATTCTTACCATAAAGAAGATTTTTAATGTAAGTTAAGAGGGAAGATCTTTGGTCGATTTGTGTGCCAAAATACTCCGGACATTCTAGGGGAAGATGATTGCTAAACGTATTCACTAGTATAACACTGATTGAGCTCTAATCATGCAGCCACATTTTTGAACACAAAAATAAATGTATTGTATATACATTGAGATATAGACTGTACTGATGAAGTTTGTCAAGGTTAGTTGATTAATTCTATATTATTGCTAGCGTTTTTTGCGAAAGCTATTGCTGGTGAATAATGCCGAGTTGGTGGTGTTTGTCATGATTGTGGTAAGCTAATATAATTCTATATTTGTTGTTTTGCTGTATAACTAAACACTTAAAATTGTGATTTAATTTATTAATTTGGTCTAGGTATGATCACACCAGATTGTTTATATCTCTCAGTTCATGTTTAGAGCTGTGCACTATGTTTTTTTCATATTTTATGATGAGTTTTCTTTTTACGTGCCTGAATATTCTGGCTTTGCATTTTGGTGCTATTAGAATTACTTGAATGTGTCAAATGCAATGTACAAAAACTCTATGATTCTATTATACCTAAATATGCAATTTCAAAACAAAAAATAAATGTATTGTTTACATAGTTTAGTGTCTCTGAATGAAAGTTGTTTTTTTGGTTATGACATTTTGTCTCTATTCTTGTCGGTTTTGTTGAGCACCTATGCGGTGGAAACATGGTGATAAAAGTATGGCAGACCCTTTGTGTAGTTTTGGCTATCTTGCTGGGTTAGCTATAAATACTCATATTGCTGTTTTACACTGGTAAAACATTTTAAAAATGTATATGATGGCTGATTCACAAGATGTTTATCTTCATCTTGTCACTGTTTGGCTTGTGATTGTCCATGAATATTATATTATAAACAATGATATCCTACTGTCCCGTTAGGCCTACGCGCTATGCTGTACAGCTTTTATTTTGATGAGAAGAGAATTCCGGATCCGGGGGGCTAGTGATGAAAGTAAAAGGTTAGATGTACGCCTTAACATCCTGTAGCCCTGGCTTACAGTCCATTACCACTCCTTAACAGTGCTGTACCTCTGCTTGACAGTGCTGTGTACCAACTGCCATTAAACAGTTCCATAGGGATACCGGTGCATAGTTCTCCGACCAGTCCCTAGTCTTTAACGAGTTCATGTACCCCCTGGCCTCCACAAGTCAGTATGCTTAACAGTCCATGTTCCGTCTCACTAGACATATAAGTAACCCACCGAATGGGGGTAGACTCATTTGGTCTTGCTGCTTAAATTCAGTCCACTGTCACTCACTGCCTTAACAGTTTCACTTAAGTAACCATGGGGCAGACCATAGAACGTACCATTGTATCTCCCTGCTCCATAAACAGTACCAATAGTCCACACACCGGCTGCCTAAACGCATGTACTGCATCAAACAGTCCAATTGTGATACCAACTCTGCTTGTCTAAGGATCAGTCCAGGCAGTACCTGGCCTTAACAAGTCCGTAATGCTTGACCCCTGCTTAACAAGTCCATACTGCCTAAGCTAGTGCAGCGTACACCGTTCAATGCCCTTAACAGTCACGTACCTCGCCACTTAACAGTTCTGTACCACCTGCCTTACAGTCTTAATCATGGTACCTGCTTTCAACACAAAGGATCGAATTAGGCTACCTGCCTTAACGTTACAATGAAACGATCTACGCACTAGACTTAAAACATGTCCATCGTACTGGCCTTAACAGTCCCTATGTACCTCGTCTACTACAGTCACAGTACCACTGCCCTTAACCGCAGTAATGAAGTACCCTGCAAATTTAACGTCCATTCCACTAATATCTGCCTTCCATAAGCCCACTTCAGTAGCTAGCCTTCCTGCTAAACAGTTCATAGTAGCCCTTGCCTTACACAGTTTCATGTCCCACTGCTTAACATGTTCCCTAGTACCTCTGTCCTTACAGCCTTATGTAACTGCCTTAACGTCCATGTCCCTGCCTCTACAGTCCATCAGCCGACCCTCGCCTCTCGTTAACATCCATGTCACCCAACTGCCTTAACAGGTTTTTCTCATCGTACTCGCGCGTTCTATATCAGTCCATGTACCGCTTTAACATTCAATGGCCCTGTCGTGGCAATGTGTCTGTAATGCTGTTCCTGCTTAAAAGTCTGTACCTGCTTACAGCCATGTACCCTGCTTATAGTTCTCGCACAACCCTTCGTACCAATCTACAAACATCTATCTGCGACTTACTCACTAGCTTCGTCACCCACGTATCTAAACTTTACGCCCCGGAGAGGGGCAAGGACCATCAAGAGACACCTGTCTCTATTATATTCTCTGAACAGCCAAAGCTGCTCTGTTCATTGGATCTAAATTGCAGCTAATTGGCCTCACTACCTGTTAGGTGGTTATGGTGTGTATGGTGGATACAGGCAGTTATAACCAGGGAAAATAGGCTGATCCAAATGGATTGGAATAGACAGACATACAGGCTATGGAAAGAGATAAAGAGACCACACTTATTGAGTTACGAGCCCTCTCCCTTGGTCGCCCCAGCCGCGTAACCAGGGGCGACACCATGGCGATACCTCAATGCAAGGAGACGAGGGGTGTGTGTTTCAGTGTGTGTGTGTGTGTGTGTGTGTGTGTGTGTGTGTGTGTGTGTGTGTGTGTGTGTGTGTGTGTGTGTGTGTGTGTGTGTGTGTGTGTGTGTGTGTGTGTGTGTGTGTGTGTGTGTGTGTGGCTGTG
>NW_019947181.1:0-11740 GCF_002910315.2 Salvelinus sp. IW2-2015 | reverse complement strand
GGTTGTTCCTCCACCTCTTATTTAGTGAACCCGGCGTACGTCGCCTCTTCACAGACCAGCGGGGGAAACAAACTGAGTAAACTCCCAAGGCATCAAAACTAACTATTGTGATATCAAGGTCACGGTTCGATCCCTGGCATTTACGGGAAAGTACTTTACTTTCTGTAGAATGATAGAATCAGTGAGTAGCATCACTGTCTGTGGCTTAATCCAAGCTGATGTTGTCCTCGGCTATACTAGAGTATAGATTCAGCTCCTGTAAATATTCTGTATATCTCAAACCTAGGTCTCTGACAGAACCAAAGGGAAGCTACTAAAGCTTCAGACTAGGAGTGAGCAGAGAAGCTCACCAATGCTAAGAACCAGGAGGTCTGAGAGAACATCACCAATGCTAAAGAATCAGACAGTCTGCAAGAACATCCCAATGCTAAGAACTAGGAGGACTGAGAAAACATCACCAATGCTAAGAACCAGGAGGACTGAGAAAACATCACCAATGCTAAGAATCAGGAGGTCTGACAAAACATCACCAATGCTAAGAACCAGGAGTCTGAGAAAACATCACCAATGCTAAGAACCAGGAGGACTGAGAAAACATCACCAATGCTAAGAATCAGGAGGTCTGACAAAACATCACCAATGCTAAGAATCAGGAGGTCTGAGAAAACATCCCCAATGCTAAGAATCAGGAGAGCTGAGAAAACATCACCAATGCTAAGAACCAGGAGGTCTGAGAAAACATCACCAATGCTAAGAACCAGGAGGACTGAGAAAAACATCACCAATGCTAAGAATCAGGAGGTCTGAGAAAACATCACCAATGCTAAGAATCAGGAGGTCTGACAAAACATCACCAATGCTAAGAACCAAGAGGTCTGAGAAACATCACCAAGCTAAGAACCAGGAGGACTGAGAAAACATCACCAATGCTAAGAATCAGAGGGGTCTGACAAAACATCACCAATGCTAAGAATCAGGAGGTCTGAGAAAAACATCCCCAATGCTAAGAATCAGGAGGACTGAGAAAACATCACCAATGCTAAGAACCAGGAGGGCTGAAGAAAATCACCAATGCTAAGAACCAGGAGGACTGAGAAAACATCACCAATGCTAAAGATCAGGAGGTCTGAGAAAACATCACCAATGCTAAGAACCAGGAGGTCACCAACAGAATGGGATTTGTGCTTTAAGGCACTTCACTGTAACTTTGCAGTGGAAATGTTGACGTGTAGTTCAACAAAGATTAGCTAAACATCCTCCACTAGCCTACTGTCATACCCACGTATCTACTACTGCCGGAGAGGGCAAGGACCATCAAGAGACACCTGTCTCTATTAATATCTCTGAACAGCCAAAGCTTGTGTGTGTGTGTGTGTGTGTGTGTGTGTGTGTGTGTGCACTGTAGTACTGTGTGTTATATTGGTTAGGATGATGGGGAGGGGCATAGATGTGTAGCAGAGGTGATTAGTGTTTATGTGGAGGCTTTCTGGCATGTCACACAGACACACGGACGCACACACACCAATGCAAAC
This sequence comes from Salvelinus sp. IW2-2015, assembly GCF_002910315.2. NCBI lineage: Eukaryota > Metazoa > Chordata > Actinopteri > Salmoniformes > Salmonidae > Salvelinus > Salvelinus sp. IW2-2015. Next base: position 10,208 of record NW_019947181.1, on the reverse strand, counting down.
CCATAAACATGCAAATGTAACATGATGCATAATGTGTACCCTCGAGCCAGCCAKCACTCCAGAGATGTGACAAAGAGGCCAACTCTTCCCACAGAGGCCCCTAGGGAGCCAGTGTTTGATAGTAAACAGTCCTGCCAATGCCCTGAGGTATCAGTCACTAGCCCTACAGTGGCCTGGTTTAGGATGACAGGGCACTATCATCGAGGACCAGCCTCACTTCAGACCAATACACACTACCACAACAGTGGGACACAGTGATGTACTGTGTCCCTTCATATCTCCATAGGCCTARACACTCAGACAGGCTCAGTCACACACACACACAGAGTCACACACACAAACACGTACGCACGCACACACACGCACACTCACACAGTCAACTAGACACATTGTTGGCCCTGCTCTTTCATTTGTCACATATGGGATGGCGACAAGACTCTTTTAATGACTGTTAAAACACTGTTAACCCAACGTCTGGCTGTCAGACAGGCTGGTTCACCTCTGGTGGTACTGTGTGTTGTGATGCAGGTGAATGGAAGCTGGGAGAGCTGGGAGGTGAGGTTATAACACGGTGGTGATGGCAGACAATTCATTAGTCACACTGTGGTCATTCCCATCTGGACCGGAACACTCACATCGCACAGAGAGAAAGATAAGGGGATGGAGGGAGAGGAGAGGGAGAGAGATCGAGAAGAAAGCGAGAGAGAGAGATCGAGAGATCGAGAGATGAGAGATCGAGAGAGAGAGAGAGAGAGAGGAGAGAGAGAGAGAGAGAGAGAGAGAGAGAGAGAGGAGAGAGAGAGAGGAGAGAGAGAGATGTAAGAGAATAGATAGATAGATAGATAGATAGATAGATAGATGAATAGATAGATAGATTAGGATAGATCGATAAGATTTGATAGATAGATAGATAGATAGATAGATAGATAGATAGATAGATAGATAGATAGATAGATAGATAGATAGATAGATAGATAGATAGATAGATAGAAGCGGATAAAATGATAAACTGACAGCCTGAGAAGTCTGGCAGACTGATAAGGAAATGAGAAGAAAGAGGAAGGAAAGAAAGTCATAAATAGACAGAGAGTGAGAGAGAGAGAGGAACGTGTAATTAGTCAACAACACTCATTCCCTGCCCAACAACCCAAAATGGCTGTCAGACTGTAGTGGCAGAGCATCCAGGCTGGCAGAGAGAGGGAGAGGCAGTGGCAGAAGCTCTAAACAGAGAGCGGATGCCAGGCTGCTGACGCGCTGCCTGTCTGCCAGCTGCATAGTGATCAACACTGCCCTGAGCCAGCAGGACAGACAGAGGACATGAGAGTAGTACCTCAACTCTGGGACCGCCACTGACTGTCACTGCCATTGTCAGCGACAGGAATGTGAACTGAGTGTGTTTACCTGACACTGGTGGTACACATGCCACGTCAGTGGGGTTTAAATTGTAATATACAGATGTCTGGTGCCTGCCTTCATGTTCAATGGAAAGTCTGTGGCACTGTGACCTGCTGACATAAATATAGGATATTGAAAAGAACAGTTCCATCACATACCTGGTTAGAGGGGGAGTCATTTGAGAGGAGCACCATGGAGGGGCGGCCATCGTTCACCAGAGAAGAGGGAAGAAGAGAGGAGAGAATCATTAGCGTGGTGTTCATCGTTCACCAGAGAACCCCTGAAATAACTGACAACACTGAGGTTGAAGAAGCCAAATCCGATGACATTGATGACATCATGTTTCTAACTGATAAACAGCACACACATGAACACGTTATTCCCAGCAACAACGACAACACCATTAACTAAGAGCTTTGTTGATGTACGAGAGCAATAAACACCCTTTGGCTGAAATCAAACAACATTGCATTAGCATTGCCTCATTATTTCCTAGTGTGCTCTCGTCTGAGCCCATTCTCTCGCAGCCCAGAGCTCTGCAGCCATGACCATGAGAAGTCCTCCCACCCTTGTGTTGCCTCAGCCTTGTCTGCCTGGTTGGCTGACATGTGGCTGAGCTGGCTGTGTGCGTGCGCAGCGCCTCGGGTTAAAAAGATGTGATTCCATTAATCAACGCTCCCCCTAGGGGGGATCCTGCCTGCTAGCAGCCCCCTCTTTGCCCCCCCCTCCTGTTTTCCCACTCGACTGCATTGGGGCAAACACAACACACACAGACACAAACACACATAAATAAATGCATACACACACACACAGGCACACAGGCACACACACCACTCTGTCCTCTCTCTCACAACCTCTGCAGAAATATATAAATATGCATGTTTGTTTGCTGGGCCTACTCTCTGGGAGCGTATCTCCAAATGAATCTGCTGGGTCTCAGGCTGAGAGGCTCTGAGGATAATTAGTTGAATGCAGAGTGCTGGGGATTTTAATCTGAAAGCTCCAGATGTCTACCAGCTCTCCGGCCTCTCCGGCCTCTCTGGCCTCTCGCTCGTCTGCCTCTCCGGCCTCCCTCATTGGCCTCTCCACATTCATTTGCATGGCCCCTTTGTCCGTGGGCAGCTTTTATTAATCAATGTCCTCTGTAACAGGGCCTGGTTTGGGCACTCATTTCTGTTTGCTTGTGTTTGTGTGTTTACAGGAGCTACGTGAAGCAGCTAGGAACATTTCAGTTGGGCAATGGGCGTTTCTTTTTAATGGCTGTTTCTTTTAATTTGTTCCGCAGAAAGAAGAGGACTGTTTTGGTTTGGTGCGAATGTCACCATACAAAGACTCTGGCAGGCATCTTCAAGACCACGTGCCTTCTATTGCTTGAGGACACATTTCTCACAATGCAAATTTGACTATGTTAGATCTTTCTAAATAGGTTCAGTGTGACTCTACAAACAGCCCTCTGTAGTCTGTGACCCAGCTGTTCAGCTCTCATTGACCCAGGCCATAGTTTGGAGAGTCCTCTATGCTCTTACATTGTATCCGGTGTAGCAATCAAACCTGTAATGCCCCGAGATTTCAGAGGCCTGTATTCTGTGCTAAGAGCGATTGTGTGGCGCTGAGAAGAACTGCTGTACACGCCACCTACCTCCGTATCCTCGGCGTCCTTTTAAGTGGCGCCGGCCCTCAAGGGCTGCAGATAAAAGGCGGGCAGGCGTTGCAGTCACACAAAGTTTAATGTGCTGTAGGCTCTCGGCGACCCTGAGTTTACATCCTTAATGGATGAGCTTTTGGTGGGGGAGAACATCAATGGCTGCTAAAAGGTTTCCAGCACGGTGAACCTCTACACTCTTAGAAAAAGGTTCCAAAAGGGCTGCGGCTCCTAGGAGAACCTTCTGGTTCCAACGCTCGTGGCTGTCCCATAGGAGAACCTTTCTGTTCCAACGCTCTTGGCTGTCCCATAGGAGAACCCTTTCTGGTTCCAACCGCTCTGTTGGCTGTCCCATAGGAAACCTTTCTCGCTTCCACGCCTCTGCGGCTGTCCCCATAGGGAACCCTTTCTGGTTCAACGCTCTGTCTGTCCCCATAGGAGAACCCTTTCTCGTCATCGCTCTGCGGTGTCCCCATAGGAAACCCTTTCTGGTTCCAACGATCTGTGGGCTTGTCCCCATAGGAGAACCCTTTCTGGTTCCAACGCTCATGTGGCTTCCCATAGGAGAACCCTTTCTGGTTCCAACGCTCTGTGGCTGTCCCCATAGGAGAACCCTTTCTGGTTCCAACGCTCTGGGCTGTCCCATAGGAGAACCCTTTCTGGTTCCAACGCTCTGGGCTGTCCCCATAGGAGAACCCTTTCTGGTTCCAACGCTCTGTGGCTGTCCCCTAGGAGAACCCTTTCTGTTCCAACGCTCTGCGGCTGTCCCTAGGAGAACCCTTTCTGGTTCCAACGCTCTGTGGGAACCAAAAGGGTTCTGCATTGAAGCAAAAGTTTTTTTCCAACAGTTCTCCTATGGGGACAGCCAAAGAATATTTGGTTGTAGTTCTTTTTTTTTAATAGTGAAAAGTCTGCTGTAAGCCAGCTGAGGCTAACCTGCTAATAACATCAGCAAAACGTAATTAAAAACATTTTCTGCAATGAGTATCAAAGTATTATAGTTCGTATTAGACGCTGATGTGCTGATAACTTTAGTAAAAAGATGCTCAAACCTTTTCTCAAACTTTCCTGCAACGTTTAGTTAGGAGTTTAATAGGAGTATCAGACTATAGTTGGTGTGGGGCCTCATTGGCATCGCATGARAGGAGGAGAGTATTTCATAGTGTTTTGGCGGTCAAGGTAAACAGCTYGTCCAAACACTCCTTTGTCTCTGTGTCATCAGGAAGCAGTATTTCTTCCCCTGTTTAGAGCAGAGCCATGACGTGTGTGTAAACTCCAGGGCTCTGGTTCTTTTAGCTTMGCTTCTTATGGGGTGAGAGGAGACAGACTGGACGTATGACTTAGATCCACGGGCTCAGGGAGAGTCTGGTGGTTCAGACCCCAAACGTGGCTAGTTCCCAAGCCGGGGCTGGGTCTGTGGAAGTCCAAGAGCCTGAGCAGACCACTGAGAAAGAAACAGTTGGAGTTGAAGAAATTCTGGGGAGTGTCCGGAGAAAGGTCTGCTTGTCTTTTTTGGTCTTTAGAAACGCCACCATCTTGATTCTAAACCAACTAAACCATGCTTTTACCTCCAAAACTATGGACCATTAGCCAAGAGCAAGTAACTACTAGRCATAAACCAAGGTAAAGTGAGGTGAGAGTCTTGATCTGGTCTCTCCTGGGGTCTAGTCGTACCTGATTGCATTGGGAATCAGAGTAGAATAGCAGTAATCACCAAAGAATAGGGCTTTATTGATGCGTTTGGTGGCTGCAARAATATAAAAGAGCCACACTAATTCTGCTGGAACAACACATCAATCCCTGGCCTCGTCTGCAGCCAGGGGCGTTCCTGGATGTCCATTGATCAGRGGAGGCTGCCACTTACCCTGGATTAGGCCTGCCTTACTGGGGAGGGGAAATCAATACAAGGGTCCTGGATACCCAGATACGGTGCACCGAGGCTGGGTTACTGTGGGGATCGTCGCCTCCCTGTTCCACTACCATCCATTATGACTACACTACATGGGGTCAAGACCCTTTTAGCATGGAGAATAGGTCTATTCTACTGGGACCAACCATCACATTATCTCATCATCAAAATGTACCCGGTAGTGTTCCTTCCATGACATATCTGGCTTCCTGGGAATTTGTTTCAATTTCAACTGAAGATAAGAGAGACGGAAGGAGGGGAAAGGGGGAGGGAGAAAAAGTCCATGAAGAAGAAAATGATGAAATGTTGATTAAAGTGCAACAGATGGGTGTTGTTTGGATGAGGTGTGCGGCTGACAGAAGACGGACTCCGAGACGAGCGCTGCCAAATTGAAGGAGGTSTTAAATAAACACAGCAGGAGGAAGAAGAAGGGGGATCATTTTGGGGAGGAGGGGGTGGCGAKGAGGGTCTTAAGAGCTAAGAGCTTCTTCCTCTCCTGTTTTTTCTATGMAGGCCCGAGACGTTCCCTCTCTCTCCTCTTTTACCCCGACAGTGGCTAGAACTAATTACCTGTAGGATTTACATCATTTACTTCACAGACACTGATGATTGCTCCTAAAATGGCGGTAATTACCTGTCAATTTGATATAATTGACAATAACAACAGCGGGCCGGGCACCGGAGGGAGGGAGGAGGGGAGGGAGGAAGAAGAGACAGGGAGGAGAGAGAGGAGGGAAGAGGAGGGGAGAGGGAGGAAGAAGATACAGGGAGGAGAGAGAGGAGGGGGGAGGAGGGAAGAGGGGGGGAGGGGAGAGGGAGGAGGGGGAGGGAGGAAGAAGAGACAGGGAGAGAGAGAGGAGGGAAGAGGGGGAGCAGGGGAGGAGGGAGGAGGGAGGAAGAAGAGACAGGGAGGAGAGAGAGGAGGGAAAGAGGAGGGAAGAGGAGGAGAAGATGACAGGGAAGAGAGAGAGAAGGAAAGGGAGGGGAAGGGAGGAAGAAAGAGACAAGGGAGGAGAGAGAGGAGGGAAAGAGGAGGGGAGATGAGGGAAGAAGAGACAGGGAAGAGAGAGAGGAAGGGAAGAGGGAGGGGAGAGGGAGGGAGGAGAGAGAAGGAGGGAGGGGAGAGGGGGCAAAGGAGGAGAAGAGAGGAAAAGGGGAAAGAGGGTGGGAGACGGAGGGATGTCTAAGGTATCCAGTGGGTTTGTCAGGTCGACATGGCAAGTCAGGGGACATTAAAGGTGCCCAGATGTGTTCACTCTCCTGTTCTCCTCTGTTTTTCTCTTTCTCAACTACCAATACCTCCTTTCTCTAACTGATTCTATAAATGTTCAAATTCCAATTCAACTACTGATTCGCCTGCTTTGCTCTAAATCAGGGTCTCAAACATCTGTGCATCACACAAAGTTCTCCTTTAGCTCACGAGCACAAAGAGCCCATGCGTATCACCAATACAATTTAATTGTGCTATTAATCTTTTGTAGAGTATCTCTTTTCTACAACACTCTTCTCTCCTCTCTCTCTGGCTTCTCCGCTCTCTCTCTCTGTCTCTCTCTTTGATCTTCATCTTGTGCTCTCTCTCTCTCTCCTCTCTCCTCTCTCTCCTCTCTCTCTCTCTCTCTCTCTCTCTCTCTCTCTCTCTCTCATTCCTCTCCTCTCTGCTTCTGGCTCTGTCCTCTCTCTCTCTCTGCTCTCTCTGTCGCTCGCTTTTGCTCTCTCCTCCTCTTCCACCTCTCTCTCTCGTCTCTCTCTCTCTTGCTCTGCTCTCCTGCTCTCTTCTCTCGTCCTCTCTCTTTGCTCTCTCTCTCTTGCTCTCTCCTCTCTCGTCTCTGGCTCTCTCTTGCTCTCTATCCTCTCTCTCTGCTCTCATCTCTTACGTTACTCTCTCTCTCTCATCCTCTCTCTCTCTCTTCCTCTCTCGTCTCTCTCTCGTTCTCTCTCTCTATCTCTTGCAGTGGCAGTTCCACACTTGTCCCTTCTGCAGTACTGTCCTTCTGCTCAGGACGCTCTGCCTCCCTACCACCACTCTCACAATCTGTCAGCTGCACTAGGTCCACCAAATCATCCCAATATCTATTGATAGAGTGGAGCGGGTGTCGCGTAGGGGGGCAGGCAGATTTTTCCATACAGGATATTAAGGCTCCCATCCTACTAGTTTTCCCACCCCATCCCAACTGGAAAGACAATACTGTGTGATCCATATGGTAGAACTGGGAGTGGACAGTCCCCTTCCTATAAAAGTATAGACAAAGCACTTGAAGGGACATGTCCCTCCTAAAGAAATATAGACACATCTGGTGTGCAAAAAGCAGAGGCCTCAAGGTCAGACGAGAAAAAAAGGTTGTAAATTGTAAATAAGACGTATGTTCTTGCTGACTTTTCCTAGTATAAATAACGTTAAAAAAAATTAGGATTAATAAATTTGTGGTGGCTAGGTCCGACGGATGAACAGAGTGGATGAAAGACGGATTAGACAGACAGACAAATGAGGAAAGAGTGACAAACAGATGTCACACACACCACACACAAACACAACTTACACACACACACACACACACACAGACAAGTCACACAACACACACACACACACACAAACCACACATCACACACACACACATAAACACGCCACACACACCACACACACACACAACAATTTCATCTACAACACACGACAGCAAACCACACACTAACACACACAGATTCACTAATCACATTCTCTCAGAGTAAGGTAAGAGGCCAAGGTCAGTTGCTCATTCACGCTGACTTGGTGTTCCTAACTCTGGATAAAAAGGGACCAATGTTTGCACCTGGTAGCAGGAGGGCTACACGCGGAGGAGAGCATTGTGAGCATTAAAAAGAGATGTGTGTTTATTGAATTCCAACACAATTCAAAGTCACTGACGTGATTGGCAGGAAGTGTCACAAAGGAATGCTCTCTCTGGGCGTAAATGTGAAAGGTCCATGGGCCGTCCCCTTGTCTCTCGTCAGCGTTTACGGTGCAACTAATAGCAGGGGACCGAAGCAAGCCAGTAATCTTTCCATTAGTGTTTTTCAGTAGGAAACTGGCTAAGGGGCAATTTGGACTGTGTTTTTCATGGCTGTCTGGTGAGAAGCTTTACAAACAGAGAGGGGGGAACTAGTGGGTGGATCATATAGGTGGTGTGTGTGTGTGTGTGTGTTGTGTGGTGTGTGTGTGTGTGGTGGTGTGTGTGTGTGTGTGGTGTGTGTGTGTGTAGTGTGTGGTGTGTGGGTGTGTGTGCTGTGTGTTGTGTGTGTTGGTGTGTGTGTTGTGTGTGTGTGTGTGTGGTGTGTGTGTGGTGTGTGTGTGTGTGTGTGTGTGGTGGTGTGTTGTGTGTGTGTTGTGTGTGTGTGTGTGTGTGTGTGTGTGTGTGTGTGGTGCGCGCAAGCGCAGTGGTTTGTGTGCGCGCGCGTGTGTGTGTGTGTGTGCGTTGTGGTTGTGTGCGTGCGGTGGTGTGTGCGGTGCGTGTGTGGTAGCGTGCCGTGCTGTTCTCTGACAGCAGCTAACCCTCCACACCTAAAAGAATCAGCCCAATATCCCCCACAGTCCACTCTACTATCAGACCTACTCCAGCAAGTCACCAATCATGCTCTAACAACGCCAAGTAAAACATGCAAGGGAATGAAGCACTACGGGGTGGTTTAGGAGACGTCGACCCCCATCCTACAGGCCACAGGGGTTAACGTTCCCCGTTGTGACCACTGTCGAAATGAATCCATTGGCCGTCTTGTAGCATCTCTAGGTAATCCTTCATCTGGTGGACAGGGCTGCCATCCCCAAATGGCACTACATAGGGAGGAGGGTGCCATTTGGACCGGAGCAGGTCTGAAGCGTATAGGGGCTGTCCCTGTGGACCGGGGCTTCTACGCCAACTGTGTACACTTACAGCCATGAATCAATACAACAAGAACATAAAATAAACTATGTAAACACACAAGGCCATGAATCATACACAGAAAATAAATAAACTATGTACACTACAGCCATGAAATCAATACACAGAACATAAATAAACTGTGTACAACTAACACCATGAATCAATACACAGAACATAAATAAACTATGTACAATACAGCCAATGAATCATACAAGAACATAAATAAACTGTGTACGAACTACTACAGCCATGAATCATAACACAGAACATAAATAACGGTGGTACCTTACAGCCATGAATCATACACAGAACATAAATAAACTGTGTACACTACAGCCATGAATCATACACCAGAACAATACATAAACTGTGTAACACTTACAGCCATGAATCATAACAGAACATAAATAAACGGTGTAACCTTAAACAGCCATGAAATCATACACAGAACATATCATACAAACTGTGTACCTTACAAAGCCATGAATCACACATGCAGAACATAATAAACTGTGTACACTACAGCCAAATGAAATCATACATACAGAACATACATCAACCTAGCTACTAAAAACTCACTGACACATAATAGCTACTGGTACTGTAATGGAGGGAGAGAGAGAGGAGAGGGAGGGAGGCCAGATTGCATATCCCATACACGAGAGCACAACTCTTTCGAATGCACAGTTGTGCAATACAAACCCACACCCACACTCACAATCATCCACACACGACAGCACACACCAGAGACGCACACACCCACACACCAACAATAAAGCAACGTCACAGCCAAAGTGAATGGTGTCTCGATCCCTTGGCTTAGAGACAATAAACTTGGAATGTCTTGCCCAAACAGCAACTGACAGGTACATGACACACAGCCAACACTGACAAATCATACACTGTCACCGGGAGACAGAGGAGGGAAGAGAGAGAAGGAAGAAGTGTATAGAGTGGTATAGGTAGCAGCGAGAGAAAGAGAGACAGTGAAGAGGGATGGAGAGAGAGAGAGAGTCAGAAAGAGAGTGAAGAGAGACAAGAGAGAGACAGGTAGAAGAGAGAAAGAGAAGTGAGAGAGCGAGAAGAGAGAGAGAGAGAAGAAGAGACAGAGAGAGAGATGGGGAGACAGAGAGAGGGATAGCGGACAGTTTTGACGATGCCAGCATAGCAGAGAGAGCGAAAGGCAGAGGGAAGGGAGAGGAGGAGAGAAATAGAACAAGCGGGCCATCTGGTGTCCTCTAAACTGAGTATTGGCCCTTCATTGAGAAGCAAAGATATGTACACACTTATGGTTGTTCGCACTCCCATAGGCCTTCTACAAAAGGGAAATGAACGACGAGATTAGCATACAGGAAAGGCGGCGGGGGCT
>NW_019947180.1:26160-37104 GCF_002910315.2 Salvelinus sp. IW2-2015 | reverse complement strand
TGCAGCCAGGAGATGGTAAATGCAGCCAGGAGATGGTAAATGCAGCAGGAGATGGTAAATACAGCCAGGAGATGGTAAATGCAGCCAGAGGTGGTAAATGCAGCCAGGAGGTGGTAAATGCAGCCAGGAGATGGTAAATGCAAGCCAGGAGGTTGGTAAATGCAGCCAGGAGGTGGTAAATGCAGCAGGAGGTGGTAAATGCAGCAGGAAGATGGTAAAATGCAGCCAGGGAGATGGTAAATGCAGCCAGGAGATGTAAATGCACCAGGAGATGGTAAATGCAGCCAGGAGGTGGGTAAATGAGCCAGGAGGTGGTAAAGCAGCCAGGAGATGGTAATGCAGCCAGGAGGTGGTAAATGCAGCCAGGAGGTGGTAAATGCAGCCAGGAGGTGGTAAATGCAGCCAGGAGATGGTAAATGCTGCAGGAGGTGGTAATGCGGGGGGTATGATGCCAGGAGATGGTAATACAGCCAGGAGAATGGTAAATGGTGGTAAATGCAGCAGAGGGGGCAGGAGGGAAAGCGGATGGTAAATGGTGGTAAATGCAGCAGGAGGTGGTAATGCAGCAGGAGTTGGTAAATGGTGTAAAATGCAGCCAGGAGGTGGTAATGGTGGTAAATGCAGCCAGGAGTGGTAAATGCGCAGGATGGTAAATGCAGCAGGAGATGGTAAACGCAGCCAGGAGATGGTAAATGGTGTAAATGCAGCCAGGAGGTTGGTAAACGCAGCCAGGAGATGGTACAGAGGTGGTAAATGCAGCCAGGAAATGGTAAATTGCTGCCAGGAGATGGTAATGCTGCAGGAGGTGGTAAATCAGCCAGGAGGTGGTAAATGCAGCCAGGAGATGGTAAAACAGCCAGGGGTGGTAAAATGCGCCAGGAGGTGGTAAATGCAGCAGGAGGTGGTAAATGCAGCCAGGGGGTGGTAAATTACAGCCAGAGATGGTAAATAACAGCAGGAAGATGGTAAAATGCAGCCAGGAGAATGCGTAAATGAGCCAGGAGGTGGTAATGCAGCCAGGATTGATGGTAAATTGCGCCTGCGTACAGGCCAGAGATGGTAAATGCAGCCAGGAGATGGTAAATGCAGCCAGGAGATGGTAAATTGCAGCCAGGAGATGGTAAATGCAGCGGATTGCAGGCCAGGAGATGGGTAAAATACAGCCAGGAGATGGTAAATGCAAGGCCAGTGGAGTGGTAAATGCTGCCAGGAGGTGGTAAATTGCTGCCAGGAGGTGGTAAATGCAGAGGTGGTAAATCCAGCCAGGAAGGTGTGGTAAATTGCAGAGGTGGTAAATACAGCCAGGAGATGGTAAATGCAAGCCCAGGAGTGGTATAATGCAGCCAGGGAGATGGTAAATGCAGCCAGGAGGTGGTAAATGCAAGCCAGGAGAATGGTAAATACAGCCAGGAGGATGGTAAATACAGCCAGGAGGTGCGTTAAATGCAGCCAGGAGATGGTAAATGCTGCCAGGAGGTGGTAAATGCAGCCAGGGAGTATGTGCAGCGCAGGTGGTAAATACAGCCAGGAGGTTGGTAAATGCAGCCAGGAAGTAGGAGATGCCTACAAATAGGCCTAGTCTGCGCATCACTTTCACTCGCTAACAGAGGAAAACTTGCTAGTTAGCTAACAGAGGAAAACTGCTAGTTAGCTAACTTTATTCTTCTTACATGATGTACTATTACAGTTTAAAAAGCATCGGATTGGTGTAAACATGGGCGAGAGAGAGTTCCTTTCCACCGTATTTGTTGCTCCAGTCTCGACGCTGTTCCTTTTTTAACCCGACCTTGGTTCTGCAGATCCCAAGGCCGAACAGCCAGACGGTTCTCATGTGAACTATGGATCACAGCGGGTCTGACATGTACAACCGTCTTGACACTCTAACTGTTAATAATCACTGCAATACACTTCTCAGAACCTCAGAAATTCAACCCAAAATGATTTCACAAATACTTTGTTTTAACACAGATTTCTATGGAGGTGTTCTGCGTTGCTCTTCCCAAGCTAATGGACTCTCGGGAGGGACGTAAAATACAAAATGGCAGCTCTAAACTGTTACACAAAGAACCACCGTGGAAATCAGTGGTAAATTAGCTGACACTAAGTGTATATTTCATATTGGTAAAGTTATTGTTGAGATAATTTATTTGAGTGTCCAAGGTTTCCAAAACCGTATCTCAATCAAGGATCAATTGTTTCTAGATAAAGCGTTTCACACTTTGACCAAATCACCTGGGACGTGTAGCATTGGAGTCATGATAAGGGCTGACCCCTGACCTTAATCACTTGATGTATTACTGCCCCCTAGTTGACATCCCAGAAAACACAGAAAACTATACAACACATGTCTTCTGAACTCCCACGCATGCTTTCTGTCCCTAACACCAACAATGAAAATAATTTACATAAATATAACTTTAAAAACTGGCAAATAAGATCTGAAAACTAACTGAAACTAAACTATTTGAAACTAAAAATAATTCAAATAAACAAACTTTTTTTTTGACACAAAACTATTATAAACTTGATGTGTGTGTGTGTGTGTGTGTGTGCATGTGCATGTGCGTGTGCGTGTGCATGTGCGTGTGCGTGTGCGTGTGCGTGTGTGTGTGTGAGCGCTTTGAGTTTCTGCAAAACAATGATCAGGGGAAACCCAGATTGGTCTACAGGATAAGACCCTGTCACTTCCTGTATAAGGGCTTCCTCTCATGACCTAATATGGTGACAGGAAGTCTGTTCCTCTCTTGTTCTGCCAACACCTCCACTGCTAAACATCACTTCACCAGGTGGACAGAAAAACACACACATCGTCAGATAGTTCTGTTCCAATGTAATAAATGGCATTCAACAAGGTGCCAGGACATGCCTGTGTGTGGCCTGTGTGTGGCCTGTGTGTGCGTGTGTCGTGTGTGTCGTGTGTGTGTGGGCCTGTATGGATATAGCAGGAGCAGAAAAGGGTGTCAGCTTTTTAACACCAGGCTAGGGTTACAGGTTAGAGGTCAGGGATTAGAGATCAGGGGTCAGGGGTTGTCACCAGAGCAACAGGTCTACTGTACCACTGAGACAAGCTCTGATTGGCTAAAACCTGATGGATGACCAATCAGCAATATGTTACTTTCCCTGTACCATCCCCCCCTTTCCTGATATATAGTCTGTACCTTCCCCCTTCCTGATATATAGCCTGTACCATCCCCCTTCCTGATATATAGCCTGCTACCATCTCCCTTTCCTTGATATATAGTCTGTTACCATCCTCCTTCCTGATATATATCTGAACCATCCCCTCCTGATATATAGCCTGTACCAATCCCCCTTCCTGATTATATAGGCCTTACCATCCTCCTTCCTGATATAAGCCTGTACCCATCCCCCTCCTGATATTATAGTCTGTAAGCCTATTCCCCCTTCCTGATATGATAGCCTGTACCATCCCCCTTCCTGATATATAAGTCCGTACCATCCCCTTCTGATATATAGCCTGTACCATACCCCCTTGCTGAATATATAGCCTGACCATCCCCCTGCCTGAATATATAGCCTGTACCTATCCCCTTCCCTGATATATATGACATGTTTTAGTTACATCCCCCTTCCTATATGGGCTGTACCGATCCCTTGATAATTTGGCTCTGTACCATCCCCATAGGCCTGTACCTCCCTCTGATATATAGGTGCCATGTACATCCCCCTTCTGATATATAGCTGTACATCCCCTTCCTGATATATAGCTGGTTGACCATCCCCCTCCTGATATATAAGTTTGTACCATCCCCCTTCCTGATATTATAGCCTGTACCATCCCTTCCTGATATATCAGCCTGTACCATCCCCTTCCTGACTATATAGTTTGTACATCCCCTTTCTTAGGCCTGTACCGATCCCCCTGCCTGATATATGGCCTGTACCATCCCCCTTTCCCTGATAAATAGGGCCTGTACCAATCCCCCTTCCTGAATATAATAGCCTGTACCTCCCTTGATAATCTGTCTCCCTTCCTATAATGCCTGTATCATCCCTCCTATATTACTGTACCATCCCTTCTGCATATATAGCCGTGTTACCATCCCCCTTCGCTGATATATATAGCCTGTACCATCCCCCTTCCTGATATATAGCCTGTACCATCCCCCTCGAAACGCATCCCTTCGATATATAGCCTGTACTCCCCTCGATAATAGCCTACCATCTCCCCTTCCTGATATTATAGTCTGTACCACTCCCCTTCCTGATATAAGCCTGTACCATCCCCTCCTGATATATAGCCTGTACCATCCTCCTTCCTGAATATAGCCTGTACCATACCCTTACTGATATATAGTTGTACCATCCCCTTCTTAGGCCTGTTACATTCCCCTTCCTGATATATAGTCTGTACCATCCCCATAGGCCTGTACCATCCCCCTTCCTGATATATAGCCTTGTACCATACCCCTTCCTGATATATAGCCTGTACCATCCTCCTTCCTTGATATAATAGTCTGTACCTCCCCCTTCTGATATATAAGGCCTGTACCCATCCCCCTTCCTGATATATTAGCTGTACCATCCCCTTCTTGATATACAGCCTGTACCATCCTCTTCCTGATATATAGTCCTGGTACGTCCCCTTCTCGATATATAGCTGACCATCATCCCTTCCTGATATATAGCATGACATCCCTCTCCTGATATATAGCCTGTACCATCCCCCTTCCTGATATACTTACTCCCCTCCGTTATAGCCTGTTACCATCCCCCTTCCTGATATAATCAGTCTACCACCCCCTTCCTGTATATAGCCTGTACCTCCCCCTTCCTGAATATATAGCCTGTACCACTCCCCTTCCTGATATATGCCTGTTACCATCCCCTTCCTGATTATTATAGCCTGTAACCATCCCCCTCTGATAACCTACACCCTGTCTGTACCACCCCTCTCCTGAATATATAGCCTGTACCATCCCGCCTTCCTGATATATAGCCTGTACCATCATCCCTTACCTGATATTAGTCTGTAACCATCCCCCTTCCTGATATAATAGCCTTACCATCCCCTTCCTGAATATATAGCCTGTACATCCCCCTTCCCTGAATATAGCCTGTACCATCCCTCCTTCCTGATTATAGTTGTTACCATCCCCCTTCCTGATATATAGCCTGTACCATCCCCGCTTCCTGATATTATTAGTCTGTACCATCCCCCTCCTGATTATAGCCTGTACCA
Organism: Salvelinus sp. IW2-2015; assembly: GCF_002910315.2. Classification (NCBI taxonomy): domain Eukaryota; kingdom Metazoa; phylum Chordata; class Actinopteri; order Salmoniformes; family Salmonidae; genus Salvelinus; species Salvelinus sp. IW2-2015. The sequence continues at coordinate 31,901 of NW_019947180.1, read as the reverse complement.
TCCCCTTCCTGATATATAGTGTACCATTCCTGATTAATTGCCTACTCCCCTTCCTGATTATTACCCTGTACCATCCCCTTCCTGAGTATATAGCCTGTACCAATCCCCTCCTGATAAATCTACCTTCTTCGAATATATAGTCTGTACCATCCCCCTTCCTGATATATAGCCTGTACCATCCCCCTTCCTGATTATAGTCTGTACCATCCCCCTTCCTGATATATAGCCTGTTACATCCCCCTTCCTGATATTAGTCTTACACCATCCCCCTTCCTGAATATAGCCTTTACCATTCCCCCTTCCTGATATATAGCCTGTACCATCCCCCTTCCGATATATAGCCTGTACCTATCCGCCTTCCTGATAATTAGTTGTACCATCGCCCCTTCCTGATATATAGCTGTACAATCCTCCTCCTGATATATAGTCCTGTACCATCCCAAGGCCTGTACCATCCCCCTTCTGATATTATAGTCTGTACCATCCCCTTCCTGATATATAGCCTGTACCATCCCCTCTCCTGATTATATAGCCTGTACATCCCCCTTCCTGAATATAATAGTCTGTACCATCCCCCTTCCTGATATATAGCCTGTACCATCTCCCTTCCTATATATAGTCTGTACCATCTCCCATAGCCTGTAACCATCCCTTCCTGATATATAGTTGTACCTCCCTTCCCGTTATAGCGACCCATCCCCCTTCCTGATATAATAGTCTGTTACCATCCCCCTTACTGATATATAGCTTGGTACCATCCCCCTCCTGATATATAGCCTGTACCATCCCCTTCCTGATATATACCTGTACCATCCCCCTTCCTGATATATAGCCCTGTACCATCCCCCTTCCTGATATATAGAGCTCCCTTAGTAAGCCATGACCCCATAGGCCTGTAACCATCCCCCTCCTGATATATAGCCTTGTACCATCCCATAGGCCTGTACCATCCCCTCCTGATATTATAGGCCTGTACCATCCCCCTTCCTGATATATAGCCTGTACCATCCCCCTTCCTGATATATAGTCTGTATCATCCCCCTTCCTGATAATATAGGCCTGTACCATCCATAGGCCCTGTACCATCCCCTTCCTGATTATATAGCCTGTACCATCCCCCCTTCCTGATTAATAGCCTGTACCATCCCCCTTCCTGAATATAAGCCTGTACCATCCCCTTCCTTGATATATAGTCTGTATCATCCCCCTTTCTGATATATAGCCTGTACCATCCCCCTTTCCTGATATATAGCTGTACCATCCCCCTTCCTGAATATATAGTCTTGTACCATCCCCCTTCCCCTGAATAATATAGCCTTGTACCATCCCCTTTCCTGAAGAGAGGAGAGGAGAGGAGAGGCAGAGGAGAGGAGAGGAGAGGAGAGAGAGAGAGGAGAGGAGGGAGATGAGAGGAGAGGAGGAGGGATGGAGAGGAGAGGTAGTGGAGTGGGAGAGAGGAGAGGAAGGAGAGGGGTGGAGAGGAGAGAGAGGAGAGAAGAGGAGAGGGGGTAGTGGAGTGGAGAGGAGGAGAGAGAGGAGAGTGGGTGGAGAGGAGGAGAGAGAAGAGGAGAGGAGAGGAGGAGGAGAGGAGAGGAGAGGAGAGGAGAGGAGAGGAAGAGAGGAGAGGAGGGAGAGGAGAGGAGGTAGTGTGGTGGAGAGGAGAGAGAGGCAGAGAGGAGATGAGAGGAGAGGAGAGGAGAGGAAGGCGAGGAGAGGAGAGGAGAGGGGGTAGTGTGGTGGTGAGGAAGGAGAGGAGAGGAGGTAGTGTTATAGTGGGAGAGGAGGAGAGGAAGAGGAGAGGAGAGGAGAGCGAGGCGAGGGGAGAGAGGAGAGGAGGAGAGGAGAGGAGGAGAGAGGGGAGTGTGTGTGGTGAGGAGGAGAGGAGAGAGAGAGGAGAGGAGAGGACGAGGAGAGGAGAGGAGAGGAGAGGAGAGAGGTAGGTAGTGGAGTGGAGAGGAGAGGAGAGGAGAGGAGAGGAGAGGAGAAGGAGAGGAGGAGGAGAGGAGAGGGGGTAGTGTCGTGGTGAGGGAAGGAGGGAGAGGAGAGGAGGAGAAGGGGGCCTAGAGAGAGAGAGGAAAGGAAACAGGTCTCCACCTCCTTAATAACCAGAGTTTAAACCTTTTGTGTGTCGGGGAGTAGTGTCTCATGGCCTGGGTTTATGAATGGACTTAGCTGTCTCCATTCTTATCTTCCTCCCCTCCTCCTCCTCATACCTCCTCTTCCTCCTCTTGGGAATGATGCAGAGATATGCTCCCACTGTCTCACCAACAGATATGTCCACACAACACACCCCACACACACCACACACACACACACACAACACACACCACACACACCACACACACACACACACACACACAACACAACACACCACACAACACACACACACACACACACACAGTCCACACACACACACACACACACACACCATTTGTCCATCCATTTCATCCCAAGCATGTGCCTCTCACCCCTGACCCTGACCTCTGTCACCATTTGGTTGGCTGAACAACTGAGATGGTTTATGTCATCTCGCACAAGCATAAATAACTATACTGAGGGTGTGTGCGTGTTATTTTCAGGTGCTGTGTCAGTGGTGTGTGAGGATCAGCTGGAGACCGGAGAGAAGAAAGGGTACCATCCCTCATCACCACGTGTGTTTGTGTGTGCTGGTGGTGGTGTGTGTTGTGTGATGTGCGTGTGTGTGTGTGTGTGTGTGTGTGTGTGTGTGTTGGTGTGTGTGTGTGTTGTGTGTGTGTGTGGTGTGTGTGATGTGCGATGGGAAAGTGAGGGGGATTTCCTACCACTCACAGAGAGTTCTTTGACAGACAGGGAAACAGAAGGGAGTCAGACAGCTCAGACCAAAGTAGTGGATGACCATCGTGTGTGTGTGTGTGTGTGGTGATGTGTGTGTGTGTGTGTGTGTGTGTGTGTGTGTGTGGTGTGTTGTGTGTGTGTGTGTGTGTGTGTGTGGTGTGTGTGTGTGGTTGTGTGTGTGTGGTGTGTGTGGTGGAGCCCCTTCTTCATAGTGTTAGCAAGTCCCATTGTACGAAGGATGTTGTTTCGCTACGTTGGTCTACGTGGCTATGGTCAGCATGGTACTACATTGGTCTACGATGGCTATTGCGTAGCATGGTAGCTACATTGGTCTACGTGCTATGTTAGCATGGTAGCTACATTGTCTACGTGGCTATGTTAGCATGTAGGCTACATTGGTGTACGTGGCTATGTTAGCATGGTAGCCTACATTGGTGTACGTGGCTATGCTTAGCATTTTGGTAGCTATGAACTGTTGGTCTACGGTGGCTATGTTAGCATGGTAGCTACATTGGTGTAACGTGGCTATGTTGCATATGTAGCTAATTGGTGTACGTGGCTATGTTAAGCATGGTAGCTACGTTGTCTAATGGCTATGTTAGCATGGTAGCCTACATGGTCTACGTGGCCTATGTTAGCATGCTAGCTAATTTGGTCTAGTGGCTATGTTTAGGCATGGTTTAGCTACATTGGTACGTGCGCTATGTTGCATGGTAGTACATTGGTCTACGTAGCTTATCGTTAGCATGGTAAGCTGACATTGGTCTACGTGGCTATGTTAGCCATGGCTAGCAAAGACAACAATGACCACCTTATTCTATTGACGACTAAGCTTGTTAACACGTTCTTCATTTTACTAATAGAAGCAAGTCAGCCCAAGTTAACAGAGATATTAGAACAACAGCATACTGGAAGTGTGGGTGTAGATAAACATATTTTTACTGTATTGTTAATGTGTTTAATACAGACCTATACTTACCCACAAATGCAATTCACCACTCCACATTTGATAGTTTTGTCCTTGCATGGCTGCACACCGTTGTATTGCTATCTGAAGTATCTAGTTCGTTAACAGTAGTTAAACCTGAATGGGTGAAAAAACAGAGAGAATTAGATGGGCGTGGAAAAAACAGAGAGAAATTAGATGGTGAAAACAGAGAGAATTAGATGGGGTTGGAAAAAACAGAGAGAGGTTAGATGGGTGAAAAACAGAGAGAGTTAAGTGGGTGAAAAACAGAAGAGTTAGATGGGTGAAAAACAGAGAGAGTTAGATGGTGAAAAAACAGAGAGAATAATGGGTTGTAAAACAGATGAGAGGAGAGAGGAACGTGGGTGGATTAAGGCAACCCAAAAAACATTAAGAGTGTATGTGTTTGTATGTGGCTGAGGGTGTGCCATGGTCCAGTGCACACACAAAATCACCAACATAGTCAGGAGCGCCTGCTGCCAAACTGCAGAGGGAAGAGGGAGGGAGGGGTAGAAACGTTGGTAAAGAAGAGGAGAAAGATTTTCATAGCTGGCGACTTTTACTACAACAACACCACCTTAGACCACCCTAACATAGAGAATGAGAAGAGAGGAGGAAGGATAGAATGGGGGGAGAGGAGGGCAAGAGAAGATTTAGGAGGCGAGAGAGGGGGAGGGGGAGAAAATGGAGGGCAGAGAAGATAGGAGGGAGAGAGGGGGAGGGAGAGAATGGAGGAGGGCAGAGATTATAGGAGGGAGAGAGGGGGAGAGGAGAGAATGGAGGAGGGAGAGAAGAGGGAGGGAGAGAATGGAGGAGGGCAGAGATTATAGGAGGGAGAGAGAGGGAGGGAGAGAATGGAGGAGGGCAGAGAAGATAGGAGGAGACGAGAGGGAGGGAGAGAAATGTGAAGGAGGGCAGAGAAGATAGGTAGGGACGAGAGGGGGAGGAAGTGGAGGAAGGGCAGAGAAGATAGGAGGGGGAGAGAGGGAGGGAGAGAAAGGAGGAGGGCAGAGAAGATTAGGAGGAGAGAGGTGGAGGGAGAATGGAGGAGGGAGAGAGAGAGGGGGAGAAAAGGAGGAGGGCAGAGATTATTAGGAGGGAGAGAGGGAGGGAGAATGGAGGAGGGCAGAGAAGATAGGGAGGGAGAGAGCAGGGAGGGGAGAAAGGAGGAGGGCAGAGCTTATAGGAGGGAAGAGAGAGGGAGGGAGAGAATGGAAGGAGGGCAGAGATTATAGGAGGGAGAGAAGGGGGAGGGAGAGAATGGAGGAGGGCAGAGAAGATAGAGAGGGGAGAGAGGGAGGGAGAGAATGGAGGAGGACAGAGAAGATAGGAGGGAAAAAGAGAGGGAGGGGAGAAATTGGAGGAGGGCAGAGATTATAGTGAGGGAGAGAGGGGGAGGGAGAAGAATGGAGGAGGCAGAGAAGATTAGGAGAGAGGAGGGGAATGGAGGGAAGAGAGAGAGAGGGAGGAAAGGGAGAGCTTATAGGGAAGGAGAGAGAGGGAGGGAGAGAATGGATGGGAGGGCAGAGATTATAGGGAGGGAGGAGAGGGAGGGGAGAAATGGAGGGCAGAGAAGATTAGGAGAGAGGGAAGGAGAAGAGGGGGAGAGAGAAATGGAGGAGGGCAGAGATTATAGGAGGGGAGAGAGGGGAGGGGGAGAATGGAGGGCAGAGAAGATAGGAGAGAGAGAGGGGGAGGGGAGAAATGGAGGGCAGAGAAGATAGGAGGGAGGGAGAATTAAGCGAGGGAGGAGGGTGGAGTGGGGGGAGGAGGTCGAGAGAAGATAGGGAGAGGGAGGAGAAGAGAGGAGAGAGGAAAGGATAAGAGGGAGATAATTAGTGGAGAGGTAGAAGAGAGGGAGGACAGTTGAAGAATGAAGGAGGAGGAGAGATTTTGAGGGAGAAAGGGAAGATATGAAAGTATGAGTGGAATGGATTGAGAGGGAGAGAGAAGTGGAGGA
>NW_019947180.1:10687-24249 GCF_002910315.2 Salvelinus sp. IW2-2015 | reverse complement strand
GCTCTCTCTCTCATCCTTCTCTCTCTCGTCTCATCCCTCTTTTCTCATCCTCTCCTCTCGTCATCCACTCTCTCCCTCTCATCCCACTCTTCTCTTTCTCTCACCCCTGCTCTCTCCTATCCCTCTCTCTATCCCTCGCTCATATCCTCTCCCTCTATCCCCTCTCTCTCTCCTCTCTCTCTCTCTATCCACCGTCTCTCTCTCTCTCCCCCTCTCTCTTCTCTCTCTCTTCTCTCACACCACCTCCCTTTCTCTCATCCCCCTCTCTCTCATCTCTCTCTTGTCTAAACATTTATATTTTTGTTTTTTCCTCTGAGAATGGGGCATGATTTGGAGTGGTTATGGTGCGTGGGAGGGAAGGGGGATCGGGCGAAGAGAGGAGGGAGAAATATGGGGCGGAGGAGGGAGCTTGAGCGAGGGAGATGGGGCGAGGGGGAAGATGGAGTGAGCGAGGGGGGAGGGAGATGGCGCAGGGGAGGAGATGGATCAGGGGAGGGAGAGTGAGGGATGGAGCACAAGCAGGGAGGGGGCATGGCCGCAGAGGAGGAGGGAGATGGAGCAGAGGAGGTAGCGAGATGGAGCAGGACAGCGGGAGGGAGATGGCGCAGAGGAGGGAGGAGATTGGCCGGCAGAGGAGGAGGAGATGGAAGCCTTAGGAGGGAGGGAGAATGGAAGCAGGACAGGTAGGAGATGGAGCAGAGGAGGGAGGGAGTGGACGAGAGGAGGGAGGAGATGGAGCAGAGGAAAGGGAGGGAGATGGAGCAGGACAAGGTAGGAGAGGAGGAGGAAGGAGGAGATGGAGCAGAGAGGGAGGGAAGATGGAGCAGAGGAGGGGGAGATGGAGCAAGAGGAGGGAGGAAGATGGAGCAGAGGAGGGAAGGTAGATGGAGCGAGAGGGAGGCGAGATGGAGCAGAGGAGGGAGGAGATGAGCAGCGGGAGGGAGGAGATGTGAGCAGAGGAGGGAGGGATGGAGATGGAATGGAAGCAGGACAGGAGGGAGGAGATGGAGGAGGGAGGGGGATGGAGCAAGGACAGGGAGGGAAGGATGGAAGAGAGGAGGGAGGGAAGGGATGGAGCCAGATGGAGGGAGGGAGGAGGTGAGGGAGCAGAGGTAAGGGAGGGAGGGGATGGAGATGAAGCAGAGGCGGGAGCACTGGAGCAACAGAGTGCCAGAGGCAGAGGAAAGAAGTGAGTGAAGATTAAACAAGCCAAATAGCTCTGCTAGCCCCTCTGTGTCTGTGTGTGTGTCTCTCTGTGTGTCACTGTGTGTGTGTGTCTGCGTTGGGGTCAATTCCTTTCAAAAAGTGAACTAAACTCCAATTCAAATTCAAATTTTTCCTCATTGAAGAGATTTGGAATTTTAGTGTACTTCCTGAATTGATTGCAATTGTGTGTGTGTCTCCCTGTGTGTGTGTGGACGTGTTTAACTATTCTTGTGGGGACCAGAAGTCCCCACAAGAATAGTAAACAAACAAAAATCGGACTAACTGGAGGCATTTTGTTAGTCCCCACAAGGTCAAATGCTATTTCTAGGGGCTTTAGTGTTAGGGTTAGAATTAGGGTTAGGAGCTAGGGTTAGTTTTAGGGTTAGGAGCTAGGGTTAGGAGRTAGGGTTAGTTTTAGGGTTAGGAGCTAGGGTTAGTTTTAGGGTTAGGAGCTAGGGTTAGTTTTAGGGTTAGGAGCTAGGGTTAGGAGCTAGGGTTAGTTTCCCTGTGTGTGTGTGTGTGTCTGATCCCAAAAAATGAATGTCCTTGTTTTATGTGCTATCATTGCTTGCATACATCTAATGGTTTGTAGCGTTGATATCATGTGTCAGGCCCGAGTCATCTGGGCCCTTTATCGAGCTAACAGTCATCATCATCATCATCTTGAACTGATCACGTTCACATTGTCATACGTCTTTCACATGCTTTCTTTAATGTATTAGTATGTAGTTAATATGTTACGTGACGACAGGTCAGTATTAGTATCTCATGTAGTTAATATGTTACATGACAGAACTATCTTGTTTTTTTTAGCTGATATTGGTAAAAGTGCATATACTGAAGCAGCAGAAAAGTTGAGCTGCCGTTACTCAGTTCTGGTGAGCTCCTGTCTATAGTCCAGCACTTTGCTTTGTAACATGTCGTTGAGATCAAACACGAGAGCCTATAATGAAAGGAGTGTTCTGTCCTCTTCTCTGCTGACCGAAGTGTAGCTGTAACGAGCTAACAACATGCTGGTCCTGCTAGCCGGAGAATGTGTCGACTGAGCCACAGCAGAGGAGCAGTTGGCAACGGGCCCCCAGGCTCACATTTCAGGAGGGTCTGAAATGGCCCTGGTCCTACGTGTGTCTAGGATGGGATCGTATGTGTTTTTGGATCAAATGGCACTGAGTTGACAATGTCAAGCGGAGCTGCTTGTGAACATTGTAAAAAGATCGGAAGGAGTGGCAACATGAAGGCTGAACCAGGGCCCATTACCACGACATGCCATATGATACACAGGCATTGAATTGTAGTGACTCTTAGGGATGCCAGAAGTCTCTTTGGGGTGTCTGATGTCAATATCTTTATTGGGGTTGGACTGTCCAACTGACTAATTAATGCTAAATTGTAATTATTTTCACCTCTAGGGCCTATTTATTACCTACCTCCCTACTCGTCTACATTTGCACACACTGTACATAGATTATTGTATTTTTCTTTTCTATTGTGTTATTGACAGTACGTTTGTTTATTTGTAACTCTGTGTTGTTTTTGTCGCACTGCTTTGCTTTATCTTGGCCAGATCGCAGTTGTAATTGAGAACTTGTTCTCAACTGGCCTACCTAGTTAAAGGTGAAATATTTATATATTTTTAATTAAAACCTCCCTGTCATTCAAACCCTGGGGATACTGAGAGATGTGTTTACTAGCGTTAGCACATGGCGTCATAAGTCATTAATAACCATTCAAAAAGCTGGCCAAGAGGATGGTACCCATAGCTGCAACATGTGTTGTATACGGTCAGACCGAGATTAGTTTACTAGCGTTAGCACGTCACAGCGTATGTCAATCAGTAAATCAATACGATGCTAGCTGTTGCTAATTTTTAAACTAGCATTTACTAGCATTAGCACGTCACAGCGTATGTAAATCAATACGATGCTAGCTGTTGCTTATTTTTAAACTAGCATTTACTAGCGTTAGCACGTCACAGCGTATGTCAATCAGTAAGTCAATACGATGCTAGCTGTTGCTAATTTATAAACTAGCTTTTACTAGCATTAGCACATGGGCCGTAAGTCAACCGGTAGGCCTTAACCTGAGAAGTTTGGCTGGGATGACAAAGATGCATAGCCCTGCAACGTGCGATATGGTCAGACAGTGATTCGTTTACTAGCGTTTAAATGCGTTAGCATATTAGTGTGTTGCACCATAAGTCAATCAGTAAATCGATAGGATGCTAGCCGTTGCAAAATTTGTCACATGACGTTCCTTGGGGAGTGTGACACTGAAATATAACATGTGTTAGGTTGTTATTTTTCTCAGTAAATAACTCACGGACACTAGAGAAGCTTAAACCAAGTTTAAATCTGCCCAAAGGTTCTGTACAGCTGTAATTCAGACAGCAAAATATTTCTCACCATCACAGTTACATACATCCCACTTAAGACACTCCTCCTTCTCTCCAATCCTTACATCTTATGGTTCAACAGAAAGAGGGTAACAGGATACCAAACCCTTATTACTCCCTTAAGGGGATCTGACATCACCTCGGGACCTTACCTCATCCACAGATGTCTTTCCTGTATCAACACGGTGCTCTCCTCTCGTCCACCCAACACATTCCAACGCCATCTGGCTTTCTACAGAAAACCCATTAACTTCTGACATAAAATCCAGTCGTCTCTTTCACTTCTGACACAAAACCCCGTCGTCTCTTTCACTTCTGACATAAAACCCCGTCGTCTCTTTCACTTCTCATATTCTATGCTTCTTCTCTATCATTTATTTAATATCTCAATGTTCAAAATGTCCAATTCAACAACATGTATCACATGTACTTAGTCATCTCCAGTTTTGTCTGCAATTGAGAGAACACTGTTCATCTGACATTGTGCTGCCAAGGTTTTGACTTACACCTGTCTTGTCTTCTCAGTTCCTTCACAAGGGTTTAGGGGGTCGGGCAAGATTAATGGCTAGGGTGTCTGTAGCAACGGTTAATGTATTTTAGTGATGTGGACACCGAGGAACTTGAAGCTCTCGACCCGCTCCACTACAGCCCCGTCGATGAGAATGGGGTCGTTGGATTGGAGATTGGAGGACAAATAAAAAATACTCTTCAGTCACTCATATCCAGCCTGTTCCTCTAGTCTTGCACCTTGGTTGGACTGCCTTCAAGGGAGATGTTCCTAGCCACTGTGCTTCTGCCTCTGCATTGCTAGCTCTTTGGGGTTTGAGGCTGGGTATACATGTATGTAAAGCACTTTGACATATGCTGATGTGAAAACGGCTTTATAAATACATGTGATTGATTGATTGACTGTCAGGTAGCTAGCTACAGTATACCGTCTTTCTCCTTAAGTCTAGTTGATGAAGAGCAGAAGCAGGTGTCTATCCATGAGGAATTGGGAGTCATCTAAGGCCCTTTTCAGTGTCTAAGGAGGTAGCTAGATGTGGTGTCTGGGTTGTTGTTGTGCACATCTACCAGAAGCAGCTGGGCCCTGACGGTCTGCTGGGATATGCTATTCAACAGAAATAGCCTGGGCTGTCCCTCGATGCAAGGCCACTGTCCCTCGATGCAAGGCCACTGTCCTAGAGTTGATAGTTTATGAAACCAACAAATGACCGTGGCACTCGGCTGGACAAAATGGCCAAAATATCAAATCACAATATTTTTCCATTTTTTATCCTATGATGGTATTTGATGTCTAAATATGCTTATGTTGTAATTATGAGTAGGTCAGGACCCTAAGGTGACAACACATACATTAAAATGGGTCCCTCTCCATTCTGATTGTTTTATACCGTTCAAACTAACTTAAACTCAAAATCTTTTTCAGAGTTGAAATACGTTTCTGCACTTTTGTTATCATTTCCACACGGTGCCACGCAGGGCTGCATGATAGAAATCGGCAAAACAATCTAGACCTAGTTTATTGATTTAACTTTTGGAAATATGGAAATAGAATGATTATTGTAATTCAATAGTTGTAATATAGTGGGCAGCACTTTTTTAAATACATTGTTGCTTGACATCACAACAAATGAATAACCTAGGGAGGTATTATTGTGACAGGGTAGGAACCAAAGTGTTGGTCAGAATTGAAAAAACAATACACTTTTCGGTATTGACTGTATTGATAAACCATCCCGTGGCTATTTCCAAATACTCCGGTGTACGGTATATACGGTATACCGCCCGAGCCTAGTTAGGTGAACATCATTTCATTGAAACACCGTTGATTCAACCAGTGTTTGGCCAGTGGGAATTGATCCAAACGATAAAAGATCAAACTATGAAAATCGTCTTCTAGGATCGCATGGAAACTTGTTTTGTTGACATTCGGGGGTCTAGTGCTGAGCGATTTAGTGCTTTTTGAGTTCCTTTTCGGGTTAGATTATAACCTTTAAAAATATATATTAACCTTAAATGCATTATGTGGGTTGAATGCTGTAACAACATCGAATAAAACTATGAATAAAAGTCCCATGATGGTAGTGATCCATTACTGCTCATCACTTATTAACCATCATTTATTCAAATCACTTTACTTTAATACTATATTTCAGTTGTTGTGTTTATTACGTTTGTTTTATTTGATAACCTTAATATTTCATTCCAACTCATAATCTCATCTCTATAGAGCTGTTGTCTATGCTGTCTGACAAAAATCAGTATTTTAGTATTTCTTCAAAGTAAATAAAGCATACTTTTATGACTGCCGAGTACCAACTATCAATCACTTAGATCATGTATTTTCAGATAGAGATACTGCTCTCTCTCTCTATCCCTCTTGATTGCACATTCTTCTGTCTCTTTTATGTAGCAGGTGTAAAATAAACACATACCGGAGAAGTAAGGTGCGCAATGGATTATGGTCACTGTAGTTAATTATCACGTTTTCTGTGCTACAGTATGTTGAATGTTGGCCTGTTGGAAACTACAACTCCCTACTATATCAACAGTTTGGGCGAATCTGATTTATCTCTAGAGAAACTGCCTTGCAATGTGCACATTTGAGCTCACAGGAAGAAATAAGAACCGAAGTTGGTTAATTCGTTATTTTAAACTTATTTTGGTTAATGTTCAGCATTATTGGGGTCACGTCCTCAAACCAGCTGGTTGTTTTGATCTGGTGTTGGAATCTTTCTATTTAAGGAACGTTCCACGACACCACTTTTACCTGTGGGACAGACTACTCTGATCTTAGTGATAGTCCACTTTTACCTATGGGACAGACTACTCTGATCTTAAAGTGATAGTCCACTTTTACCTATGGGACAGACTACTCTGATCTTAAAGTGATAGTCCACTTTTACCTATGGGACAGACTACTCTGATCTTAAAGTGATAGTCCACTTTTACCTATGGGACAGTTAGTACTTAAACCTGAAGTATTTTCATCTAGTTTGAAGATGTTCCTATCACTGCTAAGATGATTTTGTAACCAATAGATGTTGAAGAGACAGCCAGACAGGAAGTCTCTGTGGTAGTAGAGGTTAATGTAGATGTTGAAGAGACAGCCAGACAGGAAGTCTCTGTGGTAGTAGAGGTTCATGTAGATGTTGAAGAGACAGCCAGACAGGAAGTTCTTTGGTAGTAGAGGTTCAAGTGTAGTGTTAAAGAGACAGCAGACAGGAAATTCTGTGGTACTAGGAGGTTCATGTAGATTTGAAGAGACAGGAATGTCTCTTGTGGTAGTAGAGGTTCAGTAGATGTTGAAGAGAATCAGCCAGACAGGACAGTCCCTGTGGTAGAGGGTTTAATATAATGATGTTGAGAGACGTCCAGACAGGATGTCTCTGTGGTAAGTTTAGAGGTTATGGTAGATGTGTGAAGAGAACCGCAGACAGGAAGTCTCGTGTGGTAGTAGAGGTTCATATAGATGTTGAAGAGACAGCCAGACAGGAAGTCTCTGTGGTAGTAGAGGTTCATATAGATGAGTGGGTTTTGCTCAGTCAGAAAGGTTAGAACAGGGGTGTCCAACAAAAAGCCGCAGGTCCGGGAGCAGTGAAATATTGGAGTATTTGGATAGCAGAGTATTTCTTGTGGATTTTGACAGCAAGGCAATTTAACCAATTTTGGAAGGCAGCTCTCCGGACAGCTCTCCGGTGAAGACTGAAAGTTGCCCCCAGGCAAAAAGAGTTTGATACCCCAAAGAGTGGTCAGAGCAGGCCCAGAGGGTTAGTTCATAGGGGCCGGTTTGTCCCTGTTGTGTGTGTCTGTAAGTGGAGTCTAATAACTGCCATCAAAGTTGAGTGGCTAAGTGGGGTGATCAGAAGTGCCCTGTCGTTAGGGCGATAGTGGCCTCGGCGACAAACTGTTGTGGCCTCTTGTCAACAGTGGTGCACAGGCCCATCTAATCTGAAGAAGAGTGTGTGTGTGTTCGTGCTGCTTGCATATTTTCACACACTCCTTCCCCCTTTACGGTGTTAGGTATATGTTTTCTCTCCCCTCTCTCTCCTTCCCCCTCTCTCTCCCTTCCCCCCTCTCTCTCCCTTCCCCTCCTCTCCCTCTCCCCCCTCTCTCCTCCTTCCCCCCCTCTCTCTCCCTTCCCCCTCTCTCTCGCCCTACCCTCTCTTTCTCTCTGCCCTACCCCCCTCTCTCTCTCGCCCTACCCCCCCTCTCTCTCTCCCTACCCCCCCCTCTCTCTCTCCCCTTTCTCTCTCTCTCTCCTTCCCCCCTCTCTCTCTCTCTCCCCCCCCCCCCTCTCTCTCTCTCTCCTTCCCCCCTCTCTCTGGTGTGATGTACAGTACTTAGCCTCGGTGTGATATTAGTTGAGTTGGAAGACTGACTGACCTGTTGACTGACCTGTTGACTGACCTGTTGACTGACCTGTTGACTGACCTGTTGACTGACCTGTTGACTGACCGGTTGACTGACGCGTTGACCTACCGTTTGACTGGCTGGTTAACTGACGGCGTGACTGACTGCCTGACCGGTCAACAGACTGACTGACTGACTGACCAGTAGACTAGTAGACAGACTGACTGACCGGTAGACTGGTAGACAGACTGACTGACCGGTAGACTGGTAGACAGACTGACTGACCGGTAGACTGGTAGACAGACTGACTGACCGGTAGACTGGTAGACAGACTGACTGACCGGTAGACTGGTAGACTGACTGACTGACCGGTAGATGGTAGACAGACTGACCGGTAGACTGGTAGACTGACGCTAGACTGGTAGACTGACTGACTGGTAGACAGACTGACTGACTGGTAGACAGACTGACTGACTGTAGACAGACTGACGTGACTGGTAGACAGACTGACTGACTGGTAGACAGACTGACTGACTGGTAGACAGACTGACTGACTGGTAGACAGACGACTGACTGGTAGACAGACTGACTGACTGGTAGACAGACTGACTGACTGGTAGACTGACTGACTGACTGGTAGACTGACTGACTGAACTGGTAGACTGACTGACTGACTGGTAGAACCTGACTGGTAGACTGACTGGTAGACTGACTGACTGACTGACTGACCGACGGTAGACCGGTAGACAGACTGACTGACTGACCAGTTGACGCGTAGACAGACTGACTGACTGACCAGTTGACCGGTAGACAGACTGACTGACTGACCAGTTGACCGGTAGACAGACTGACTGACTGACAGTTGACCGGTAGACAGCTGACTGAACTGACAGTTGACCGTAGCAGACGACTGACTACGCAGTTGACGGTAGACAGACTGACTGACTGACCAGTTGACCGGTAGACAGACAGACTGACTGACCAGTTGACCGGTAGACAGACAGACTGACTGACCAGTAGATATATAGATCAGTAGACACAGTTGAAGTCAGAAGTTTACATACACTTAGGTTGGAGTCATTAAACTCGTTTTTCAACCACTCCACAAGTTTCTTTGTTAACAAACTATAGTTTTGGCAAGTCGATTAGGACATCTACTTTGTGCATGACACAAGTCATTTTTCCAACAATTGTGGTGGGTGTGCTTTGCTGCAGGAGGGACTGGTGCACTTCACAAAATAGATGGCATCATGAGGCAGGAAAATTATGTGGATATATTGAAGTAACATCTCAAGACATCAGTCAGGAAGTTTAAGCTTGGTCGCAATATGGACAATGACCCCAAGCATACTTCCAAAGTTGTGGCAAAATGGCTTGAGGACACAAAGTCAAGGTATCAAAGCCCTGACCTCAATCCCATAGAAAATTTGTGGGCAGAACTGAAAAAGCGTGTGCAAGCAAGGAGGCCGACAAACCTGACTCCGTTACACAGCTCTGTCAGGAGGAATGGGCCAAAATTCACCCAACTTATTGTGGGAAGCTTGTGGAAGGCTACCCAAAACGTTTGACCCAAGTTAAACAATTTAAAGGCAATGCTACCAAATACTAATTGAGAGTATGTAAACTTCTGACCCACTGGGAATGTGATGAAAGAAATAAAAGCTGAAATAAATAATTCTCTCTCCTAATTATTCTGACATTTCACATTCTTAAAATAAAGTGGTGATCCTAACTGACCTAAAACAGGGAATTTTTACGAGGTTTAAATGTCAGCAATTTTGAAAAACTGAGTTTAAATGTATTTGGCCAAGGTGTATGTGAACTTCCGACTTTAACTGTAAGATAGAGAGATTGAATTGAATTGAGATAGGTAGGTAGGTAGGTAGGTAGGTAGGTAGGTAGGTAGGTAGGTAGGTAGGTAGGTAGGTAGGTAGGTAGGTAGGTAGGTAGATCGATCAGTAGATAGATCGATCAGTAGATAGATCGATCAGTAGATAGATCGATCAGTAGATAGATAGATCAGTAGATAGATAGATAGATGGATCAGTAGATAGATCAGTAGATAGATCAGTAGATAGATCGTAGATAGATAGATAGATGGATCAGTAGATAGATAGATAGATGGATCAGTAGATAGATAGATAGATAGATGGATCAGTAGATAATGATGATAGAGATAGATAGATAGAGGATCAGTAGATAGATAGTAGATGGATCAGTAGATAGATGATAGATGGATCAGTAGATGGATCAGTAATAGATAGATAGATGATCAGTGATAGATAGATAGATGGATCAGTAGATAGATAGATAGATGGATCAGTAGATTAGATAGATGGATGTAGATAGATAAGATAGATAGATAGATTGGATCAGTAGATAGATAGATAGATAGATGGATCAGTAGATAGATAGATAGATGGATCAGTAGATAGATAGATAGAATGGATCAGTAGATGATAGATAGATGGATCAGTAGATAGATAGATAGATGATCAGTAGATAGATAGATGGATCAGTAGATAGATAGATGGATCAGTAGATAGATAGATAGATGGATCAGTAGATAGATAGATAGATGGTCAGTAGATAGATAGATAGATAGATGGATCAGTAGATAGATAGATAGATGGATCAGTAGATAGATAGATGGATCAGTAGATAGATAGATAGATCAGTAGATAGATAGATGGATCAGTAGATAGATAGATGATCAGTAGATAGATAGATGGATCAGTAGATAGGTAGATAGATAGATAGATAGATAGATCAGTAGATAGAATAGATAGATAGATAGTAGATAGATAGATAGATAGATCAGTAGATAGATAGATAGATCAGTAGATAGATGATAGATCGATCAGTAAGATAGATAGATAGATCAGTAGATAGATAGATTAGATCAGTAGAATAGATAGATAGATCGATCAGTAGATAGATGATAGATCAGTAGATAGATAGATAGATCAGTAGATAGATAGATGGATCAGTAGATAGATAGATGGATCAGTAAGATAGATAGATGGATCAGTAGATAGATAGATGGATCAGTAGATAGATAGATAGATAGATAGATCAGTAGATAGATAGATAGAAGATGGATCAGTAGATAGATAGATGGATCAGTAGATAGATAGAATAGATCAGTAGATAGATAGATAGATCAGTAGATAGATAGATAGATCAGTAGATAGATAGATGGATCAGTAGATAGATAGATGGATCAGTAGATAGATAGATAGATCAGTAGATAGATAGATAGATAGATAGAATCAGTAGATAGATTAGATAGATCAGTAGATAGATAGATGGATCAGTAGAATAGATAGATGGATGGATCAGTAGATAGATAGATAGATGGATCAGTAGATAGTAGATAGATAGATCAGTAAGATAGATAGATAGATAGATGGATCAGTAGATAGATAGATGGATCAGTAGATAGATAGATGGATAGATAGATAGATGGATCAGTAGATAGATAGATGGATCAGTAGATAGATAGATAGATAGATGGATCAGTAGATATAGGTAGGTAGGTCGGTAGGTAGATAGATGTAATGTAAACGTTACTAATCCTGTCCTGGATTTCTGCAGGCTCAGACGCTCTTTCATCACTGAGTGACAGCTGTGTGTGTTCATCGCCTCGATCCCTTCCCTAGTCCCTGCTCTACAGAGGGAGTTGCTCTGTTGATATATTTATACACACAACTTTTACCCATGGACATCATATGTGGTTTTAAAATGGGAAGTGGTTTTAAAATGAGGTTGTCTTGCTCATTGAAATGACTGCTTTACAGTAGATACAGCTCTTATATACTTCATACTTATACCTSTTATATACTCCTCTCATATGTAGAATAGAACAGCCTACCACCACTTATGTCTGACACCGTGACACACACTTCCTGTGTGGGAATCAGTTTAACGMCAAGTGTAGTTCTCTGAATGTGTCAGTTTAATGTTGTGGGCTTTGATATCMGCATCGAATATGTTTATCTTTGGAAAGGATGTAAATATTTGTTGGAGGCATTTTGGTACATAGTACGGCCTAGGGCTGCCACCAATGAKCGTATAACCATGTAASCAACGGTTTTGGATGAAGACCGTCATGAAAATGAAACAACCATCATATCTGTAAAGAAATAAAAACTAAAAACAGCTGAATGAAGACGGGACGGCCAGGAAACTGAGTTGCCCCTTGCTGAAACAAGCATGGTGTTGTGTCAAATGATAGAGTGGGCTTCGATGGGTACACTTCCTGCTTTTACTTCCTGCCTTCACTTCCTGTGGGTACATTCGCAATGGTTGCCAGTCCACCCATTATGCCAACGTTGAGTTGAATGGGGACTCCCGTTCTATTCATTGTGTTTCTATGGCAGCACATGCAGTCAGGAGCAGAGGAGAAAATATGCCTAAAAAATAAATAAAACATTTGCTATTCGAATAGTTAAGGTGACCGCGGTCATTTGGCTAGCTAATTACTGTCAACAAAATTCCATAACCATCACGGCCCTAAGCACCACCACTAACCTGGGGTGACAGGAAGTGGTTGGGAAGCTTTTATGGTTTGGTTTTACTTAGTCCTCTTCATCCCGGGTGGGACAGACACACTGTTCTAACGGTTCTGTCACTGTTCTGACGGGTTCTGTCACTGTTCTGACGGGTTCTGTCACTGTTCTGACGGGTTCTGTCACTGTTCTGACGGGTTCTGTCACTGTTCTGGCCGGTTCTGTCACTGTTCTGACGGGTTCTGTCACTCTTCTAACGGTTGGTTCTGTCACGGTCCTGACTTGTTCTCTCCTCTCCCCCCATCAGGACCAGCTGTCAGGAGAGCACATGGTCTGCGGTCAGCCTCCCGCTCTGCACTGTTCACCCAGCCTCCCACCAGCCTCTCAACCGCCCTCTCAACCCAGGTTAGTAGTACTGCTGGGTGGGTGTGACGTGAGAGTGTGTGTGTGTGACATGAGAGTGTGTGTTTCAGTGAGTAATGGTGTGTGTGTGTCCCATGCCGTGTCCGCTGTCTAATCTACTGTGTGAAACAGAGAGAACTTACTGACTCTCATCTACTTTTGAGTGGATTAGAGTCAGAATGCTAGCTGGGATACCTCTCTGTAGACATCATCCATCTCTCGGCCTCTTCACTCCATTAGAGTCAGAATGCTAGCTGGGATATCTCTCTGTAGACATCATCCATCTCTGCCTCTTCAGCTCCATTAGAGTCAGAATGCTAGCTGGGATATCTCTCTGTAGACATCATCCATCTCTCGCCTCTTCAGCCTCCATTAGAGTCAGAATGCTAGCTGGGATATCTCTCTGTAGACATCATCCATCTGTAGGCCTCCGCCGCAAACTGCAGATGTTATACTCCTGCTCCTTTGGAAGTGGTGTGTGTGTGTGTGTGTGTGTGTGTGTGTTTGTGTGGTGTGTGGGGGTGTGTGTGTGGGGTGTGTGTGTGTGTGGGGGTGTGTGTGTGTGTGTGGGGGTGTGTGTGTGTGTGTGGGGGTGTGTGTGTGGTGTGTGGGGGGGGTGTGGGTGGGGGGTGGTGTGTGGGGGGGGTGTGGGTGTGGGGGTGTGTGTGTGGGGGGGTGTGTGTCGTGTGTTTGTG
>NW_019947180.1:0-10270 GCF_002910315.2 Salvelinus sp. IW2-2015 | reverse complement strand
AGACTCAGATAGATAGATGGATGAGTAGACTAGATAGATCAGTAGATCAGTAGATAGATCAGATGGATCAGTAGATAGATAGATAGAATGGATCAGTAAGAGAGATATAGATCGAGGATAGTATGGATCAGTATAGTAGATCAGATAGATAGATAGATGAGTCAGTAGATAGATACGATAGATAGGATGATGTCATAGATTAGATAGATGGATGGATCAGTAGATAGATAGATAGTATCGTTAGGATCAGATGATGGATCAGGATAGATATTAGGGATAGAATGGATTAGAGTAGATAGATCAGTAGATAGGATCAGTAGATAGATGATAGATAGATAGATAGATGATAGATGCAGTAGATAGATAGATAGATAGTAGATCAGATAGAATAGATAATAGATAGATAGATCAGTAGATAGATAGATACGGATCAGTAGAAGATAGACTAGGACTAGATATGATCAGTAGATAGATAGATGATAGATGGATAGATGATAGATACATAGATAGATAGATCAGTAGATAGATAGATTAGTCGATCAGTAGATAGTAGATAGTCAGTAGATAGATAGATAGAATCAGTAAGTGTTAGATAGATAGATGGATCAGTAGAAGTAGATAGATAGTAGGGATAGTAGATAGATAGATGAGGGTCAGTAGATATGATGGATGTAGATAGTAAGATCTAGATAGATAGATAGATAGTAGATAGATAGATAGATAGATATGGATAGAGTAGATAGATGTAGATAGGTAGATGCAGTAGATAGATAGATGATCAGTAGATAGATAGATAGATCGATAGAATAGATATGATAGATAGTAACAAAGAAAAATCAGATAGATAGATGATCAGTAGATAGATAGTTTGAGATGGATCAGTAGATAGATAATGGAGTAGACATGATTAGATCATAGATAAGTATTAGATAGATAGATAGATCAGTAGTAGATGGGTATGAATGATCAGAGTTATAGATACGATGGTTATCAGTAATAGAATCAGAATAGTATTGATGAGTGATAGTAGATGATAGAATAGATGGATCAGTAGATAGATAGATAAGATAGATCAGTAGATAGATAGATAAGTAAATAGTATGGATCATAGATAGATAGATAAGCAGAATGAGATAGATAGATAGATTAGATATGGATAGATAGATAGAATGGATCAGTAGATAGATAGATGGTCAGTAGAATTATCAGAGTACGATATGTATGAGAAATGTGATACAGTAATAGATTATAAAGGTAGGTAGTTAGTGGTGTTATAGATTAGTAAATGTAAACGTTACTAATCCTGTCCTGGATTCTGCAGCTCAGACGCTCTTTCATCACTGAGTGACAGCTGTGTGTTCATCGTCGATCCCTTCCTAGTCCCTGCTCTACAGAGGGAGTTGCTCTGTTGATAATATTTATACACACAACTTTTACCCATGGACATCATATGTGGTTTTAAAATGGGAAGTGGTTTTAAAATGAGTGTTGTCTTGCTCATTGAAATGCTGCTTTACAGTAGATACAGTTCTTATATACTTCATACTTATACCTGTATATACTCCTCTCATATGTAGATTAGAACAGCCTACCACCACTTATGTCTGACACCGATACACGACCACACTTCCTGTGTGGGAATCAGTTTAACGGCAAGTGTAGTTCTCTGAATGTGTCAGTTTAATGTTGTGGGCTTTGATATCGGCATCGAATATGTTATCTTTGGAAAGGATGTAAATATTTGTTGGAGGCATTTTGGTACATAGTACGGCCTAGGGCTGCACCAATGAACGTATAACCATGTAACCAACGGTTTTGGATGAAGACCGTCATGAAAATGAAACAACCATCATATCTGTAAAGAAATAAAACTAAAAACAGCTGAATGAAGACGGGACGGCAGGAAACTGAGTTGCCCCTTGCTGAAACAAGCATGGTGTTGTGTCAAATGATAGAGTGGGCTTCGATGGGTACACTTCCTGCTTTTACTTCCTGCCTTCACTTCCTGTGGGTACATTCGCAATGGTTGCCAGTCCACCCATTATGCCATCACTGACTTGAATGGGGACACCTGTTCTATTCTTTCTGTTTCTATGGCAGCACAATGCAGTCAGGAGCAGAGGAGAAATATGCCTAAAAATAAATAAAACATTTGCTATTCATAGTTAAGGTGACCGCGGTCATTTGGCTAGCTAATTACGTCAACAAAATTCCATAACCATCACGGCTAAGCACCACACTAACCTGGGTGTGACAGGAAGTGGTTGGGAAGCTTTTATGGTTTGGTTTTACTTAGTCCTCTCATCCCGGGTGGGACAGACACACTGTTCTAACGGTTCTGTCACTGTTTTGACGGGTTCTGTCACTGTCTGACGGTTCTGTCACTGTTCTGAGGTTCTGTCACTGTTCTGACGGTTCTTGTCACTGTCTAACGGTTCTGTCACTGTTCTGACGATTGGTTTCTGTCACTGTTCTGACGATTGGTTCTGTCACTGTTCTAAGGGTTCTGTCGCACTGTTCTACAGGGTTTGTACTGTTCTACGGTTTTCACTGTTCTGACGGGTTTCTGTCACTCGTTTCTGACGGTTCTGTCACTGTTCTGACGGTTTTGTCACTGTTCTGGACGGTTCTGTCACTGTTCTGCTTGTCTACGGGTTCTGTCCATCTTCTAACGGTTGGTTCTGTCACGGTCTGACTTGTTCTCTCCTCTCCCCCATCAGGCACAGCCTGTCAGGAGAGCACATGGTCTGCGGTCAGCCTCCCGCTCTGCACTGTCACCCAGCCTCCCACCAGCCTCTCAACCGCCCCTCTCAACCCAGGTTAGTAGTACTGCTGGGTGGGTGTGACGTGAGAGTGTGTGTGTGTGACATGAGAGTGTGTGTTTCAGTGAGTAATGGTGTGTGTGTGTCCCATGCCGTGTCCGCTGTCTAATCTACTGTGTGTAAAC
The DNA here is from genome assembly GCF_002910315.2 of Salvelinus sp. IW2-2015. NCBI lineage: Eukaryota > Metazoa > Chordata > Actinopteri > Salmoniformes > Salmonidae > Salvelinus > Salvelinus sp. IW2-2015. The sequence continues at coordinate 7,323 of NW_019947180.1, read as the reverse complement.
AGAGAGAATCTTACTGACTCTCATCTACTTTTGAGTGGATTAGAGTCAGAATGCTAGCTGGGATACTCTCTTGTAGACATCATCCATCTCTCGGCCTCTTCAGCCTCCATTAGAGTCAGAATGCTAGCTGGGATATCTCTCTGTAGACATCATCCATCTCTCGCCTCTTCAGCTCCATTAGAGTCAGAATGCTAGCTGGGATATCTCTCTGTAGACATCATCCATCTCTCGCCTCTTCAGCCTCCATTAGAGTCAGAATGCTAGCTGGATATCTCTCTGTAGACATCATCCATCTGTAGGCCTCCGCCGAAACTGCAGATGTTATACTCCTGCTCCTTTGAAGTGTGTGTGTGTGTGTGTGTGTGTGTGTGTGTGTGTGTGTGTGTGGGGGTGTGTGTGTGGGTGTGTGTGTGTGTGTGGGGTGTGTGTGTTGTGTGTGGGGGTGTTGTGTGTGGTGGGGGTGTGTGTGTGTGTGTGGGGGGGGGTGTGGGTGGGGGGTGTGTGGGGGGGGGTGTGTGTGTGGGGGTGTGTGTGTGGGGGGGTGTGTGTGTGTGTGTGTAATTGACGACGCCATAGAGATTACATTCTCATCACTAGGAGTTGATCTGGAACACAGCTACAGTAACGCTAATACAGTAAGACTGACTACAGTAGACTGACTACAGTAGACTGACTACAGTAGACTGACTACATACAGTAAGACTACTATACAGCAGGGAGGACCGTGTCGGCTACAGTAGACTGACTACAGTAGACTGACTACAGCAGACTAACTACAGCAGACTGACTACAGTAGACTACTACAGTAGACTGACTACAGTAGACTAACTACAGCAGACAGAGGGGAGGACCGTGGTCGGCTACAGTAGACTGACTACAGCAGACAGATGGAATGTCCTGGTGTGTGTTCAAGATGTGTTAGTCGTATATACTGGATAGATCCAGTATACAGCACCTACGGACTGCTGACTGCAGGTTCCTTCTGAGACATAAGACATAATAAAGATAAGAATACGAACATAAAGTAAATGTCTCAGTAGAATATAATAAACATTTTAGCATCAGTATAAAACAGGAAGACACAATTTATAGTCGATATTTACACGTGTTTTGGTGAAAGGGGAATAAATTGTGCAGTATTTTACAACCATAAGAGTCTGCTGCAGCAGTTGTGATGCGTGGGGCTGCCGTTCAATAGTAGGAACGAGTTATTTTGTACACAGTGGATGTGTGGGTGGTTGTGTCTGTGGTGGGTGGATGTTGTGTGTTGTGGGTGAGTGTCTGTGGTGGTGGATGTTCTGTGGGTGGTGATGTGTCTGTGGTGGGTGGATGTGTCTGGTGGGTGGTTGATGTGTCTGTGGGTGTGGATGTGTCTGTGGGTGGTGTGATGTGAATGTGTGTGGTGGATTTGTCTGTGTGTGGGTGGATGTGTTGTGGGTGTGGATGTGTTGTGTGTGGTGGATGTGTTTGTGTGGTGGATGTGTTGTGTGGGTGGATGTGTCGGTGGGTGGGTGGATGTTGCGGTGGGTGGGATGTGGTCGGTGGTGGGTGGATGTGTCGGTGGGTGGGTGGATGTGTCGGTGGTGGGTGATGTGTCGGTGGGGTGGTGGATGTGTCGTGGGGTGGGTGGATGTGTCTGTGTGGGTGGATGTGTCTGTGGGTGGGTGGATGTGTCTGTGGGTGGGTGGATGTGTCTGTGGGTGGGTGGATGGATGTTGTTTGTGGTGTGTGGTGGATGTGTTTGTGTGTGTGGGGGTGGATGTGTTTTGTGTGTGTGTGGGTGATGGTGTCTGTGTGGGTGGATGTGTCTGTGTGTGGTGGATGTGTCTGTGGGTGGGTGGATGTGTGGTGTGGTGTGGGTGGATGTGTTTGTGAGTGTGTGGGTGGATGTGTTTTGTGTGTGTGGTGGGTGGATGTGTTTGTGTGGGTGGATGTGTTTGTGTGGGTGGATGTGTCTGTGTGGTGTTTGTGTGGGTGTTTGTGTGTGTGTGGGTGATGTGTCTGTGTGGGTGGATGTGTCCTGTGTGTGGGTGGATGTGTTATAACTGTGTGGGTGGATGTGCATATAATTGTGTGGGTGATGTGCATATAACTGTGTGGGTGGATGCTGTAATATAACTGTGTGGGTGGATGTGTATATAACTGTGTGGGTGGATGTGTATATAACTGTGTGGGTGGATGTGTATATAACTGTGTGGGTGGATGTGGGTCTGTGGATGTGTATATAATTGTGTGCTCTGAGTCTGTTAAACAGGGCTGAATCTTAGCAGTTTCTGAATTTTAACCAAAACTGTTCTAGTAACTGGGGGATCTTGAAACTGGCTACGAATGATTGCTGTGGCCCTGCGAGTTTCACCAGGCAGTTCAGGTCAGATGGCACAAAACCCTCCTCCCTATAGGCTGACTCATTGTTGTTGGTTATCAGTCCTACAACCGTGGTGTCGTCTGCAAACTTTATGATGGAGTTGCTGTCGTGCAAAGCCGTGCAGTCGTGGGTGAACAGGGAGTACAGAAGAGGACTGAGGACACACCCCTGGGGGGCCCCTGTGTTAAGAGTCAGTGTGGGTGAACAGGGAGTACAGAAGAGGACTGAGGACACACCCCTGGGGGGCCCCTGTGTTAAGAGTCAGTGTGGAGAAGGTGTTGTTGCCGATCCTCACAGCCTGTGGTCTGCCCGTCAGGAAGTCCAGGATCCAGTTGTAGAGGATGGTGTCCAGACCCCGGGCTCTGAGCTTGGTGATGACCTTGGAGGGAACAATAGTGTTAAATGCTGAACTGTAGTCAATGAACAGCATTCTCACATCTATGTTTCTCTTGTCCAGATGTGTTACGGCCGTGTGAATAGCGGGGGAAATGGCATCTTCTGTGGATCTGTTGGTATTATCTGGTGTTTGACAGGATGTTGGAACTTCCTGGTATTATCTGGTGTTTGACAGGATGTTGGAACTTCCTGGTATTATCTGGTGTTTGACAGGATGTTTGAACTTCCTGGTATTATCTGGTGTTTGACAGGATGTTGGCACTTCCTGGTATTATCTGGCGTTTGACAGGATGTTGGCACTTCCTGGTATTATCTGGCGTTTGACAGGATGTTGGCACTTCCTGGTAGGCCAAATGCAGTGTGTTCAGTGTTCCTGGCTTGCTTGTGTGGATCGACCTTGTGTGTGTGTGTGTGTGTGTGTGTGTGTGTGTGTGTGTGTGTGTGTGTGTGTGTGTTTGATGATAAATTCATTCATTAGATACTGTCAGGGGGTTAGAATCATCTTGTCTATCAGGTGTGTGTGGTTCCTTTGTCTAGTAAGGATAACTTCCAGGCAAAGTGTGGTGTGTGTGTGTGTGGTTGTTCGTGTGTTGTGTGTGTGTGTGTGTGTGTGTGTGTGTGTGTGTGTGTGTGTGTGTGTGTGTGTGTGTGTTGTGTTGTGTGTGTGTGTGTGTGTGTGTCAAGGAACAGGCCAACAGTTTCCCCCTTCTTCATATTATTACAGTAGTGCCCCCTGCTGATTGTAAAGAGGCCCTGTGTGTAACATTAGCCTAGCTGACGGAGTCCCTGAGTCAGATCAGAGCTTCTCACTGGAGCTCGTATAGAGGACCATTATTTGAACAGGTTAAGGTGTATGTATTTCTCCAGTGCAGCTCTAACACACACACACACACACACCACACAACACAGCTTGGAAGGAATTAACATTTGATGAAGAGAAGAGGATTTTTGTTCTTGAGTGCTCTGCTGTGGACAAGTGCATTAGCTAGTAGTCTCTCTTTTCCTTGTTTTTGGTGTGTGTGTGTGTGTGTGTGTGTGTGTGTGTGTGTGTGTGTGTGTGTGTGTGTGTGTCCACGTGCATGCTTGGACTCACAGACACACATACCCTGCTACCTGCCTGATATTCTGAATGAAATGGAAAAGGGAGGTTCCCTGTCTGGCTGTGTTTGTCTTGTGTCGGTTTGTCTTGTGTCGGTTTGTCTTGTGTGTTGTGTGTGTGTTGTTTGTGTTGTGTGTGTGTTGTGTTTGTCTTGTTGTTGTGTTTGTCGTGTCGTGTTATTGGAGTGGCAGAGATCTGTGAGGAATGAGAGAGGCTTGCTCGTTCTGTTTACATGCATCTTTCTATCTCTGAAGCAGCGTTAGCTACTGTGGTGTGTGTGCTTTCTCAGTACACATAGTTACATTCGGTCTGTGTTTGTTGTTGGGGGATGGTGAGAAACATGAGCTGATGCTACAGGAAGTGAGGTCTCTGTATCGTGACAGGATGTTGGGACTTCCTGATACTATCTGGTGTTTGACAGGATGTTGGACTTCTGGTATTATCTGGTGTTGACAGGATGTGGGACTTCCTGGTGTTTGACAGGATGTTGGGACTTCTGGTAACTGTTCTGTTGTTTGAAAAGGATGTTGGGGAAGTCCCATTTCCTGGTGTTGGCGACTTCCTGGTGTTTGACAGGATGTTGACTTCCTGATTTATCTGGTGTTTGACAGGATGTTGGGATCCTGTATTAGCTGTGTTTGACAGGATGTTGGACTTCCTGATACTATCTGGTGTTTGACAGGATGTTTGGGACTTCCAGGTGTTGACAGGATTTGGGACTTCCTGGTATTATCTGGTGTTTGACAGGATGTTGGGACTTCCTGGTATTAGTTGGTGTTTGCCAGGATGTTGGGATTTGACTGGTGTTTGACAGGTTTGGGACTTCCTGGTGTTTGACAGGATTTGGGACTTCTGGTGTTTGAGATGTTGGGCACTTCCTGATATTAGATGGTGTCTGACATGATGTTGGGACTTCTGTATTATCTTGTGTTCGACAGGATGTTGGGATTCTCATGGTGTTTGACAGAATGTTGGGACTTCCTGGTATTAGTTTGGTGTTTGACAGGATGTTGGGATTTCCTGTGTTTGACAGAATGTGGTACTTCTGTATTAGTTGGTATTTGACAGGATGTTGGGATTTTCTGGTGTTTGACAGAATGTTGGGACTTCCTGGTATTAGTTGGTGTTTGCCAGGATGTTGGGATTCCTGGTTGTTTGACAGAATGTTGGTACTCCTGGTATAGTTGGTATTTGACAGGATGGTGGGATTTCCTGGTGTTTGACAGATGTTGGGACTTCCTGTATTAGTTGGTATTGACAGGAGTTGGTTGGATTCCTGGTGTTGCACAGAATGTTTGGGACTTCCTGGTATTAGTTGGTGTTTGACAGGATGTTGGGATTTCCTGGTGTTTGACAGAATGTTGGTACTTCCTGGTATTAGTTGGTATTTGACAGGATGTGGGATTTCCTGGTGTTTGACAGGATTTGGGACTTCCTGGTATTAGTTGGTATTTCACGGATGTTGGGATTCCTGGTGTTTGACAGAATGTTGGGACTTCTGGTATTAGTTGGTGTTTCACAGGATGTTGGGATTTCCTGGTGTTTGACAGAATGTTGGTACTTCCTGGTATTAGTGGTATTTGAAGGATGTGGGATTTCTGGTGTTGACAGGATGTTTGGGCTTCCTGGTGTTTGACCGGATGTTGGACTTCCTGATATTAGATGGTGTCTGACATGATGTTGGGACTTCCTGTATTATCTTGTGTTCGACAGGAAGCTCTCGCGGATTTCCTGGTGTTTGACAGAATGTTGGGACTTCCTGGTAATATCTGGTGTTTGACAGAATGTTGGGACTTCCTCGTATAAGCTGGTGTTTGACAGGATGTCAAACATTTTTCAAAGTTTTCTGTGAATATTGAATGTGTCTGGTAAACACATTTGGTGCTGCTTTTTTGAAAGTGTTGTCGCCAAACCAGATTGAAAAGCACTGGGGCAGATGCTGTCTCGCCACACGTTATCCTGTGGCTCTGAACAGGTGACAACTTATTTTCAGACAGATATCTTCAACTCATCGTTAGTTTGTCCACTGACCACTGCATTTGGACTCATTACATCATTCTTTCATAGTTTTGAGAAAAAATAGTCAAAAATGGCCGCGCTGTACCTTTGTCACGGTGTCAGCCTATAAACCCTGTTCATTACTGCTTGCAGCTATATTTCTTTACATTTGTCTTCTCTATGGGATTGTCCGTTTCAGCCAAACTGCAGTACCGAAAGTGCCCTCTAAGCACATGGTATGGCTGCTTCCAGACCGGAACCCTGGCCCCCTGGTGTGTTTAGATTAGAGGCAGGGAGGACAAGGGCATGCTAGATACCAGTCATTACTGGGAGAATGGTTGTATTGCTAGAGCTCTATCCATCTCTCTCAGCCTTTCTCTTTCTGTTTCTCTCCCTCTCCCTCATTCTTTCTCAGTCCCTGTCTCTCTTCCTCTCTCTGTAGTCAGGGCGGGAGGTGCAGTAAGAGAACACACTAGACTCATGTCATATCTGCGAGGGTGAGAGAGGAGAGAAGAGCGAGCGAGCGAGAGAGAGGGAGAAAGAGAGAACGGAAAAATAGGCATGGCGTCAGAGGCATACAGGAAACCGTGTTGCAGTAAACTGGACCTCTCGAAAACGAGGCCCTCTTCCTGTCTCTTTCTAGCCCTTCCTTCCTTTCACCATCTTCCATTGTAGCCGAACTACTCCAGCGTAAATCAACTGAGGTCTTTCTTATACTGTGTCAGTTATTTTTTTTTTTTTAATTGCTCATATTTCTAGAAATATGTGAACAGTACCAGCTTTGCACGAACACAGCCAAAGACATAAGAGAGAGACGTCGGTACCGTTCATATGCAGGCCAGACAACGCTGAGAAATGTAGTGAAATACCTCAAACCCAGACCTGGGGAAATAGGAACGTCRCTTCTGTTTATGAAGAAACACTGACCTTTTGTTGAAAAGGAAGCATTTTTTGGTCCTGTAACCAACCGCAATTTGAGGGACTATATAGCTAGTAGAGATCAGGAGAGATGGAGAATTAAGACATGTTTTAAAAAATGTAATAAATAATACTCTTTTTTAGCTAAGTACCTAAAACGCTTGATGGAAGAAGATAAACATAGAAGTGACTAATGAATGAGCAGGCAGCGAAGAGCTAACATGAAGTTTTGGTTTCTCCCGGGTGACAAGCTGCAGGGCATCGGGAGGGGGCAGAATCCACAGGCACTTTGAGCTTCTTACAGTTCTCTGTGGCAGGGCACCTGGCTTGTCTCTGCCTACCAGGGTTTAGAGCTCGGGAGTTAAAGTACCTACCTACCTATCTATCTATCTACAATGGTGTCAATAGAAAACTCCCAATCAGGCCAGACCCTGCTGACTGGACACTCCAACAGGCCAGACCCTGCTGACTGGACACTCCAACAGGCCAGACCCTGCTGACTGGACACTAGACACTCCAACAGGCCAGACCCTGCTGACTGGACACT